>NC_081415.1:548745550-548848050 GCF_030272615.1 Cryptomeria japonica
TTGGATTTAACCATCCAACTGTAGTCAGTGTGACTCCCATTTTGTGATTGAGCAGTGAGCTCTAGGTTGTTGGACTTTCTACATGTGTAGACCCCATTTATGTACACTTACTATCTACAATAGTATCATCTATTTGTGGGTAAGGTTTCCCACCATGGTGTTTTCCCTTACAGGGTTTCCACATACAAATATTGGTGTTATGTGTTGTGGATGACTTTATGTTTATGTTTCGTGCATTAATCTTTATCGGTATAGCAATTTACTATTAACACTATCTACCGATATACTTAACTGGTGTACCAGTATTAAGCATTAAGTTGGTTAAATGGTTTTGGTTTAAATTTATTAGACAACTGATTCAGCCCCCCTTGTCAGTTGTCTCTGGGACCTAACAATTGGTATCAGAGCTTAGTCCTCTTTTGTAGAAGTTTAACAACTTGAGGAGATCCAATGTCTACTAATTATTTTAGGAAGGATAGTCCTAAACTTGATGGAACCAGCTATGGGATATGGAAGATCAGGATGGAGACACATTTGAATTGCATTGGTAAAGACATCTGGGAAGTTACAAAGAATGGTTATATTGTTGTTGTAGCTAGTTAGACTACTCCAACTACCTTAGCTAAAGATGAAGAGAATGATTGCAAATCAAGAGAAGAACTTTTGAGTGGATTATCAGATCAACAAATCATGGGATTATTAGATAGGTCTACTGCTAAAGCTATTTGGGATCGTTTGGAAACATTGAATGAAGGAGATTCCAGAATTAAGATTGCAAAACTTGAAAGCTTCCGAGTCAGGTATAAACATCTGAAAATGGAAGAAGATGAAAGGATTTCTACTTTTATGGAAAGAGTAAATGAATTGGTTTGGGTATTAAATGTTGCAGAGGAACCTTGAGTGAGGATGAAATTGTTTCAAAAATATTAAGAGGATTGCCACTCGTATATAAAATGAAGGTTACTGCTATAAATGAGTTGAGAACAATGCCTAATACATCAGTCACTAGGGATACATTGATTGGAAAACTTTCAGCTTTTGAAATTGAGGAATTTGGTCTTGTTTCTACTATAAAGATAGATTTGGCCTGTAAAGCATCAACATCATCTGCTCCATCATTTGACAAATCAGACTGGAAAGCCTTTTATGCAAGAGAACCTGAAGAAACTAGGAAGGAGAATGAAGAGCTTGAAGAACTTGAAGCACTATTTGCAAGGAAAATGCCAAAAGGTCCAGTTGGACATAAGTATGAAGGTAAAGCACCCTTTAAATGTTTCAACTACAATAAGATTGGTCATATGGCTTTGAGATGCCCTGATAGACACGCTAGACTAAGAGAAGAAGCGAGAAGGACATACAAGCCTAATCCTGAATATCAGAGATATAGATTTAAGAAGAACAAAGACAAATCTTGTTACATTGCTGATGAAGGTGTGACTGATGATTCTAATGAGGATCCATCAGACAATGGATGGGTTTTTGTTGCTATAACAGAAGATCAACCGGCACCTACTGCTCAACCGATAGAACAAGCCCTAGCAACTAAAGTTGAAGTAAAGGATGAATGGATCATTGACTCAGGATGCTCACATCATATGACAGGAGACAAAGGAAAATTCTTGAACTTTTAAGAATGCAATGGAGGTTTAGTAAGATTTGGAGATGACAAAGCCTATTCAATCAAAGGTAAGGGTACAATATCTCTTGATGGTAAGCATGACACTGACAATGTCTACTATGTTGAAGGATTAAAGCATAATCTTTTAAGTGTTGGTCAATTAGTTGAGAAGGGATTTCAGTTACAATTTAAAAATGGAAAATGCAAAATCATGAATAGAACTGGTTTGGAAATTGCAACCAGTAATTAGACTAGAGGTAATATCTTTCATTTGAACAATAGTGAAAAGGCATGCTTTATTGCACATATACATGAAAGTTGGTTATGGCATAAGAGACTATATCATGTAAACTTTCATTGCATGGTAAAAATTAGTACTTCTAAGGTAGTTAGAGATCTACCTAAAATTGTGAAACCTCATAATACAATTTGTAAGGAATGTCAATTTGGAAAACAAGTTAGAGCTAGTTTCAAAAGTATTCCAGAAAAATCCAATAATGCTCTTGATTTGATTCACACTGATTTATGTGGTCCATCTAGAACTAAAAGCTTACAAGGTGATAGATATTTCATGCTAATTATTGATGATTATTCTAGAATGTGCTGGGTTACTTTTCTTAAAGAAAAATCAGAAGCACTTGGAAAGTTCAAACTATTCAAAGCAATGGTTGAAAATGAAACTGGTAAGAAAATCAAATGTTTAAGATCAGATCAAGAAGGAGAATTCACATCTAAGGACTTTAATACATTCTGTGAAGTGAGTGGAATCAAAAGATAGTTATTAGCACCTCAGACACCACAGTAGAATGGAGTTGTTGAAAGGAAAAACAGAACTATCTTGGATGCAGCAAGAAGTATGTTATCTAAAGCAAATTTACCACATGTATATTGGAGAGAAGAAGTTAGCACTGCTTTCTATACATTCAACAAAGTTCACATCAAAAGGTGAATCCGATAAGACCCCTCATGAACTATGGTTTGGTAATACTCCTACTCTTAAGTATTTCAGAATTTTTGGAAGTAAATGTTATATTAGAAGAGATGAGTATATTGGCAAATTTGATCCTAGAAGTGATGAAGGAATATTTCTTAGTTATTCATCTAAGAGCAAGGCATATAGATGTTTTAATAAGAGATTGCAGAAAATTGTTGAGAGTACAAATGTAAAGATTGATGAACAATTCAGAGGAACTTCAAGGTATATAGACTCTGAACCGGCAACAAAAATTGTGATAAATGAACCTACACTAAATACACCAGTATAGATTGAAGAACTAGTTACCTCGGTACCATCAGAGGATTCCACAGTAATTGAAGAACAACAACAAACTAAGACACCCCGATATGTAAGATTGAATCATTCTGAGGATCAGATAATTGGAAACAAATTTAAAGGAGTTATGACAAGAGGAAGATTGGAAAATGAAGAGGTATGTCTTATTTCTCAAATTGAACCATCATCTATCAATGAGGCATGTGAAGATAAATTTTGGATTAAAGCTATGGAAGAAAAATTAGGACAAATTGAGAAAAATAATACTTGGACATTAGTTCCCTAGCCTAAAGATAAAAATGTAATTGGAACCAAATGGGTATTTAGAAACAAACTTAATGAAGATGGTAAGGTTGTCAGAAATAAAGAAAGACTAGTGTGTAAGGGATATTCTTAGAAAGAAGGACTTGATTACAATGAAACCTTTGCACCGGTAGCTAGAATTGAGGTAGTCAGATTATTCTTGGCTTTTGCAGCTCACAAGAACTACAAAGTTTATCAAATGGATATTAAATGTGCATTTTTGAATGGAGATCTTGAAGAGGAAGTATATATTGAACAACTTGATGGATTTTCTTTGACAGATGACAATGGTATGGTTTGCAGGTTAAGAAAAGCTCTATATGGATTGAAACAAGCCCCAAGAGCTTGGTATGCAAGGTTGGATAAGTATCTTTTAAAGATTGGTTTTACTAAAGGAAATGCAGACAATAATTTATATTATAAAATAACTAATGATGACATCTTGATTATAGAAGTATTTGTTGATGATATAATCTTTGGAGGAGAAGATGGATTATGTAAGGAATTTTCAATTAAAATGCAGCAGGAATTTGAAATGTCTATGATTGGAGAAATAAAATTCTTTTTAGGATTGCAGATTAAATAGACTGATAAAGGTATATTATTGAGTCAATCCAAGTAGTTGAAAGAATTGCTAAAGAAATTTGGGATGGAGAACTCTAAACCAATAAGCACAACTATGACTACAAATGACAAATTATCTCAAAGGGATGAATCTACACCTATTAATCCAACTAGATACAAATCTATGATAGGAGGTTTACTATATTTAACACAAACCAGGCCGGATATTATGAATGCAATATGTATTAATTTTAGATTTCAAAGTAATCCTAAGGAAAATCATGAATCACCAGTAAAAAGGATTTTCCGATACTTACAAGGCACTGCAAACCTTGGATTATGGTATCCTAGAGATGAAAATTTTGATCTATGTGCATACATAGATGCAAATTGGGTAGAAGATGTGGATGATAGAAAAAGAATCACCGGCGGAGAATTCTTTCTTGGAAAGAGATTAGTTTCTTGGTTGAGTAATAAATAGAGTTATACATCTTTATCAACAACAGAATCAGAATATGTCGCAGTAGCAACTAACTGTACACCGATACTATGGCTTAAGAAAACGTTGAAAGACATAAAGGTAAAATGCAAGGAACCTATTACTATATATTGTGATAACACTGCAGTAATTGATATATCTAAGAATCCGGTATTACACTCTAAAACAAAACATGTTTCTATCAAACTGAATTTTCTAAGGGAAAAAATTGAAGAAAAGGAGATAAAATTGGTTTATGTGAATACTAAAGAACAACTTGCAGATATTTTCACAAAACCTTTGCCTAAGGAGACTTTTGAATATCTCAGAGATCAGCTTGGAGTCATACCACCACCAGTAGAGACTTAGACAGTTAATGATTGTCATCAACCGGCAGAATTGAAAGACAAATCTTTTACTTCGGTCTTTGATGAGGAAGCTACTTCTCAGGGGGAGTAGTTGGTATATTGAATTGATTGGTATTTTGTATATGAACTTTGGCATTTGATGTCAAAGGGGGAGAGATATCTATGGAAAAACACATTATCTTTTGAGGAGAGATTGATAGAGAGATTGGTATTGAAAATAAATCTTTGGATAAACACATGTTGCTCCCAGGGAGAGAGATTGTTGTTTAGGAGAGATTGTTGGTTTTTGGTATTTGGCATTTCTATTTTGGGACTTTGATGGTTTTTCCATCCTGTGTTGCTATCAATGCCAAAGTGGGAGATTGTTGGTATTTTGCTATGGTTTTGTCATTGATGTCAACACCTACTAAAATAATAGCACTTTGGAGATCCAACAGCATTCATCGACAAGCAAGTAACTATTGCACAGTTACTGGTATATGGTTCACCGACAAGATATAATGATCACTGGTGCTTGGAATAATATGGAAGATACTTGGTAATGTCAAAGACATCATGTGGACACTTTATTTTGAAGAATTAATCATTGGTATATTCATATTTGCATATTTGCTTTTACCGACAAATAGGTCCAGGGTTACCTAGGGTTACACCAGCAGGTTTATCTTTTCCAGATCAGTATGGCATGCTATGGAGATAATTTATTATTGTTGTAAATGCATTAAGCTGATATGTTCAATTAGTTATTGCATCGGATATTAGATTGTTTGTAAAATGTTTTTATTGTAATATCTTGTAGAGTCGACCTACTAAAATTGGTCTTAGGTTATGATATAAATGTAAGATCTTATTTGTAAGATCAAATGTGGAATGTGAAGAAGAATTATAAGAAGGTGTATGCAAGATTAAGCAGAGGTATACATGAAGACATCATTTGAAGGTGAAGCTAGGTTTTTGTAGAATCATATCAGCATTACACCGGTACTGAATCCAGCATATGAAGATGCTATTTTGTGCAGTACATTCTTATTGGATTTAACCATCCAACTATAGTCAGTGTGACTCCCATTTTGTGATTGAGTAGTGAGCTCTAGGTTGTTGGCATTTCTCCATGTGCAGACCCCATTTATGTACACTTACTATCTGCAGTAGTATCATCAGATTGTGGGTAAGGTTTCCCACTATAGTTTTTCCCCTTACAGGGTTTCCACGTACAAATATTGGTGTTAAGTATTGTGGATGACTTTATGTTTATGTTTCATGCATTAATCTTTACCGGTATAGTAGTTTACTGTTAACACTCTCTACCGGCATACTTAACTGGTTTACCGGTATTAAGAATTAAATTGGTTAAATGGTTTTGGTTTAAATTTATTAGACAATTGATTCAACGCCCTCCCCGCTCTTAGTTGTCTCTGGGACCTAATAGTATTTATACCAATTAGTTGTCAATATTATACAAACCTATGACACAATGGTGTAAAGGGGAAGGATGCCATAGCTGCTCCAGAATTGAGCTAATACCTTTCATTGAGTAGCATGGTGGTCTAATGTCAGTGATCAAATTTTGAATGCAGTTATAAGTTTGATAAATAGAAAATCCAAGGTACCAACCAAAACTTGCACATTTATGACTCAAAATACAAACAAAAACACACTATCTTAAGAACTTCCAAATTTTTCAAATAATAAAGAATTTATTGTGTCTTTATATAAATTTATATTGTTTTCTTTTGTGGATTCTGAAACACTTATAGTGCTTATATTTAGAAAGCCATTCTAAAACCTTGTACGCAAAAAATGTTAAATTATTGTTTCTTGTTTTTATTTATTCCATGCAAAGATATTAATTTTTCTAGACTTTCTTTAAGTGCATGAAGAAAGGTGTTTTCTATGTTAGAGAGTGTGCTTACTTTAGTATCTCCTTGTTCCTTTTCACCTAAGGAATCGATTGTTTTTACATAACCATCTGCATTAGATATAAAGGAAGTTGCCTTAACCGACATATAAAAGAGAACTTATCAAAATAGAACAAGTGCCTTTAACCCAAATCAACCAAAACTAGAACCATCCTATCTAAGAAGCACATGTTTCCAATCCTCTGATTAGAATGAAACTCACAACTAGAAAAGAACCTATGATAAGTAAACCTGCCAAAACAAAAATGGTGAGAAAACATATGACAATCTGGATAAGGAGAAGGGAGGGATGTTGAAGACCCCGAGGAAGCAAAATAAGACCGAGCCATAAGGTAATCCAAAGCAACAACCAAAGAAATAACAGTAGGATGAGAAACCATCTGAAACTCCAATCTATCTGCATTTTCTAATTCCTGAAAAACATCCACCAACCACCAATTTTAACAACTACTCTCCAAAGAAAACAAAGCATTTTGTGTTAGTAAAAACTAATGCTAAAAAAAATGGATACCAGAACTATGAGCATCCGCAAATATAAATAAGAGAAGCTCAGACAATGAAGAGACATCGAAAAAATGATTAGCCCTCCAAATCATGAAAAGGCAGCTCACGAGAAAAGTAAGCAAAGATAATGAGTAGAAATTGTAGGAGCTTAGTGAATGATGATCAACCAATGATGAAGCATAATCATAAAGAGGAAACACAACCCCCTCGCACATCACCCCCAATCATGAAATGTGCAGCTCACAATAGAATTTGAACAAATGTGACTTCCAGAATAGACACAACGTGACTAAGAAATGATGAAGTCAAGACAACCCCCTCTCATTACCCAAACCCCAGTCGTACAACCACCATGCCCGCACCTCAACACATAATGAGCTAATAACTGTAAGATAATGCAAAAATATGAACACCTTAGAAGCCATTATTACTAGACATAATGCCCCAGAGTATCTAAGACACGACACAATATAAGCCCAAATCTACTGCCAATCCTAAGCATAAAACATCATCAAATTGAACCCAATCCCAAACCATAAACACCTGATCACAACATAAATCGGCCAAGCAAAAGTAGTCAATTCATCCTCCATGCTCAATGAGGAGATACTTACCGAATATACCCACAACAAAGATGTTGCCATAAGGCAGGACAACATCCTCCCTGTAGCCATATGCGAAAGAAAAACCACACCCAGTAGGGAGTAGGAAGAGGAATACAACACAATTCTATAAAAAGGATGAGAGGTAGAACACTAGCAAGAGTAGCCACCACATCCTCCCAGCTCCATGAGGAGATTCTTACCGAAAATACCATCAACAAAGATGTTGTCATAAGGCAAAGCAACACCCTCACTACTGATATTTGTGAAAGAAAACCACATCTAGCAAAGAAAATGAGGAAGGCTTCCAAGTAAGACCTAATTCCCGCTAAGAGAGAATACTAATGTAAGAGGCTGGAATGTCCGAAGGAAGAACCTCTAAGAAGTCAACACCCTCAGCAACAACCCTATTGGCCAAGGAATCTACAATGACATTGATCTCCCTATAACAATGAGAGATAGTGAAGGTGGAATAACACTCCAATTGCACAAGAATTCGCTCTAACAAGTACTGTAAATGTCAAGAGATACATTTTTTGCTAGAAACCACCTGAATAAACCAATATGGAATCTCCTTCAATAAAAATGTCTTTAATATTCAAAGAGATAGCAAGATCAAGATGAAAGGATAATGCCTGAAATTCGGCTACATTATTAGATCTCTGACCAATATATTTTCCCACAACTTTAATAATCTTAGAAGAATGATAAAAAATGATCACTCCAATACAAGACCTCCCTCGATTACCCTTAGAAGCCCCATAAAAATTAATCTTGAATGCAAAATGGGGAGGAGGACTCCATTTGGATATCCTACACTTGACAAGAGAAGATAAACCAGGTGTTATAGCCCCATGAGAGGGAATCAAATGAAGAGAGCCCCATTTCCAAGTTACCCAATTATCCCAGTGAGAAAAAGACCTCAGGTGATCTAATTTTTTATGGATGTCAGAAAGCACCACCTCACAAATGGAGGATTGAACCTTGCCAATAACTTCTACCTTGCAAAGAATTTCTTCAAGTGTAGCAGATTTATGTTTAAAAATCCTAGAATTCCTTTCTAGCCAGATAATACAGACCACAAGAGAAGGTGCCACAATCAAAAGGGATGAATAAAAAGAAGATGAATACAACAAGAGCCAAGCCATGAAATGCGACAATAGATTAGGGCTAAGAGAAGAAGACCAGCCAAACATTCCAAAGAGCGAGTACCAACATTTTCAAGCAAATGGACAGAGAAGAAAAATATGATCCATGGTTTCCATACAATAGCCACAGAAAACACAAGGGAATATTGTTGTAATCCCAAGCCTATCCAATCTCATCCCAGTGCGAACTTTTTCCTGGACTGCCAACCAAGCAAAAGACTCTGCTTTAGGAAGACAAGCCGGATGCCAAAATAGTTTAGTAGGCTAGGAGAGGGAGGTCGAAGAAGCCTAAGAAAAATAATTATATCCCTCTTTTACTAAGTAAGTACCTGAGGCACTCTTAGTCCAAACCAAGGTATCCTCCTTATCCTGAAATACAAGAGGTCTTTTCTGAAGTTCTGCCATAAAAGAAACTCTAAGATCATTATTGTATAACCTCTTAAATATTTATTGTATAACTATTTTTTATCTAAGCAATTGATTATTATTATAATATGTTGCTCTATTAGGTAATTATGGTGAGATAACCTCTTATCACTTGATGAATTTACCTTTCTCGTTTCATTCTACATCTTATAAATTTAGGCAAATTAAGCATGTTGTTACTATATCTACTTTATTTTCCAATTATGCAGCCAAAATACTTCTTTTCAAACATTTTATAACTCATGAAATTTTCTTTTATATAGAAGTTTTCTCATAGAAAAAACAACTATTTCTACAAACTACTTGAAGTTTCCTCAGGACATCAGATCTTTGCATTTTCATACCATGTTAGTTTTAGAGTTGCATGCTAATTCATCATAACTTCCTCATTCAAGAATCTACAAGATAATTTGAACTGTATTCAAACAATAAGTCCATCAATTTTTATTTTCCGTCATAGTCACCTATTTATGATCATCCTGAAAATCATAATATTCTCTCTTTAGCAAGCATTCTTCTAATTCTTTTTTTTCATCAGAATTTTTTGTTCTCTAAATGGTCTATCCTATTGCTTAATTATCCTATCACTTCTTTCTTTCTTTCTTTCTTTGTCAATTCTTACATTCTTCATATCTCCGTGAATTTCCCTTCTTTTCTTGAATATACCTTTATGCTTTCTCTAACTGTTATGTCTGCAATTTCCTTGCTTTCTTCCAATGTTTCTTTCAACTCCACTTTCTCCCCAAGGCTACACACATCATATTATAGTTGTATTCTACAATGCCTTTGTTTGAAGGAACCTCTTATTGTGATGTGTTTTCCATTAGATATAGCACCAGTTAATAGTAACACACCTAATCTATTGTCAAAAAAGTGGATAAGCCCTTTGTTTAGCCACAATCTATTGGATATCCAATGCTCCCATTTACCTTTAACAATAGTATAATGTAGAAATTAAAATGATTTCTCATTTATACTAGACAAAATAGGAACACAGAGCTATCAAATAAAATAACATGCATCATGGGTGAAGATATCTTGCTAAATTTTATTAAGATTTTACATACCTTGTCAATGCAAAAAAGCAATACAGAAATTGCTTTTAGTGAAAAAACTAAGGCTTGAGCATCTTTTGTCTATTTGTATCGGATCTCATAGATTTTGAAATCTAGTATGTTTTGTTGCTAAGGATACAACTGAATACCACAATTTTCCAACTAAATAGTTCAACTATGGACATATGGGGAGGGTATTTATGGCACCCATACTAGCATTTGACTTAATAAATAACTAGCTCATGTTCATGGAAAATGGTCTCCTACTTAGCAAGGCAAAGGGAGGAGCCAGGCTCAGCCTTGATTGACATTGGACTTGAGAAAGAAAAAACACATTAAATATTTGAAATTTTACAAAACACAAACTGGGTGAACTTCGAAAGCCTAATTGGTTGTTTTTTTTTTCCAAAATCGCATGAATTAACTTAGAATTAATAGTAACATAGATTTCCATAAATAACACCTTGATGCCAACTTTGCAAATTAATTTGTGAAGATGTAGAGAATTTGCTATTATTGTACCCATACTCATCGACAATATGGAGATGGTTTATCAACAAAAACAATTTGGTTCTACAATCTATTCCTCATAGATTTAGGGTTCCTAAACAACCTACCATCAAATACTATTTTGGAATATGGAACAAAAAATAAGCTCAAAACCATGTCATAAAATGAATTTGGTTTAATGTTCATCAAATAGTTAATTTTACAGTTGACTTAATAGATAATAAAAGTTTACCAAGACAAGAAAAATGTATGCTTGAAGTTAAATTGCTTGAATGACTCAACAACAAAAAGTAAAAGAGAACCTACTTGAAAAAAATAGTATGCCACTATTTTTTTTTTAAAACACCAGAATATATTACTACATTCCTAGAAATCAGGCATGTGGAAACAACTGAACTATTCTTCATGAAACAAGTAGGTGCCTTGATTGCCCACTGAAAGAGAAAATAAATACAATTGTTATGCAAAATCTAGGTTCACTTTCATATCTTCATCTAAACTTTGGTATAACACTACAGAAAATATACGTCACTTAGTGTATGGAATTTTCATCCCATAATTTCTTGTGGGATTACAATTCTAAGGTAATTTGAAAATATAAATAGGCTTTTCACCTTGAAATAAATTGTAAATATCAATTATGTTTTGTGTTGCTACTCAACAGGGATCGATAATTTTACATTGAACCATTTACAATAATTGGGAAATACTCTTCAATAACAAACCATTGGCGATAATGGAAAAATTAGTGTCAACTGGTGCTATCAATATTACTTGCATTAAATCAAAAGGAGGACTTTCATGAAATACATTTCTCATCAACCAAACCCATTATTAATATTACCCCTTACATAGTTATTAGTATCTATCATTCACTGATGAAATATCAAGCTCTTGTTTCTTCTCATTATTATCTATAACATTGTTGTTACTTATTCCAATATTGCCCATCAGTATTATATCATATAGTAATGATATTTTTCACAAATTAAATACATACCAAACTAGAAGAACAAGAGTTAAATCTATGTTCCACTGTGATTAAGATGAATTCATTGTGAGGAGCGAGACCCATTTCGGGGACAAGAATCCAATCTGGCATTTTTGAGGATGGCTATGTATGTATGTATGTATGCATGTATGTATGTATGTATGTATTTATGTATTAAGATTGAAGTTTAAATATTCATTTAATGTATGGAGTTCAATATTTAATGTAAAATGATCATTTATTCAAGTATAATAGTAATAAAAATAGAAATTTCTGATTTTATTGTTCAATATTTTCATTACAACAAAAGGCACAGAAAATACAAAAACATAAAAGAAATTGTAATTACTAACACAAATGTCTCAAAAATGTTTTCTCTTATTTGACATATGCACAATTTCAATTTACAACTATATGCTGTCATATAATTCTTTGTTGATAAAAAGCAACAATTGTATATTGTCATATAAAAGGAGTATGTTTTCATTCCATAGTTTTTTAGAATCATAGAATTCTCCATTGATAAAATATTAAATAGACTCACCAATTTCTAAGTTGTTTAGCTAATAATTGGTACCCAACAAATCGATGCAAGTTACCATTTGCTGCCATTCAACAAGAGTATGATTTCCTTCCATAGCTTTATATATGCAGTCATAGAATTTATGATTGATGAAAATAGTAACTACTATATGCTGACATTCAACAAGAGTATGTTTCATCAGGAATACATTTTGGGGACAGTAGTCTAAGGGTCATGTTTTGGGGATAGCAAGGGGATAGCTATTTATAAGAGAGAGAGTATCAAAGTGCTACAATTCGACAAGTTTATGAACAACAATATAACATCAGCAATATATCATGACAATGTAAAAATGTTGTTGGATGATGAATGCAGAAGTTTGCATGCCAACTACTTCCCAAAAAGAAAATGTTTATTTAATCTGTTTTGTATCTGATAATAATAACTGACTCTAATACATACAAATTATTGATTTCAGCGTTAATTGTCATATTACTTACATCATTAAATATGAATCTAAATCACAATATATTTATTATTGTTATACTATAGTAACTAGTGTTACTATTGTTGTGATTAATTTATGAGACTATCAGAGGATGTCTAAAATGTCCTTGATTACCTCAGGGATGGCCAAGAATCTCCTATGTGTTTCCTACTGTCCCTGACATTAGGGAGACATTATGGGATGTTATTTCTCATTTGGTGGGGTGGCGAGGGGACATCTGCTAACATCCTGCCATCCCCAAAATGCCTTGGGGTATGGGGTTGAGGATTGAGGGGAGGGAAGCAGTGGGGAAGTTAAGAGCATCCACCAATAAACCCTAGGGAAGCTTATATCATCTAGCTTAAAAGAGTGAAATAATTTTATTTTTTTAACTAACTAGGTTCCATCTACTTACAATAGGCAGTTTCATCTTAAAGTTAAATGCTTAATCGTTGATCGTTACACTATGTTTCTAACTCAAGTGAAATCATGTTTACAAGGTCTCATAATCTCTCTTGGGTATTGATGTCGCTAATTAGTTTTCTATTACTTAAGAGTCATAACCATTTATTTACATTTACCTTCATCATACACTGCATAATTATGCACCTAAGGATCCAACTTCTCTAGGAGCACCACTACATGTGGACTTAAGTAGACGGTCTAACATATTATCTACACATGAGGTTACGCTATATATGCTGCCCTCTATTCTCTTAATGCATCCTACCAGCATTAATGCTTAACAACTGCATACTAAGTATGTTATGCACATTTCTAGTCACTAGCTCATCTAAGAACTAAAACCATACATTCCTACAAGCCTACAATCACATATTCATATCACAATCTACATACTATGACTTTACTAATGCATTGATACACCATACCCCTCCTAGTGCATGACATGAAATAAGGAGATACCATTATATGTGTAATGCCTATGAGAATAATGCATCCAAGTCAATGCATAACCTATAACCTTCATGCTTATGCTTCAACATGACAAGTATGAACTACTACCATTACAATGACTATTCCCATATCACTGCCCTCTTACATAATGCATCACTTAACTGCTGTGCTAACTAACTCTATCAACAATGCATGCACACTAGCTTACCTATGTAGCTATATACCACCATGACATTGTTCATGTGTGATTAGTTTTATTGCAGCATTGAGATAATTATAAACATCCCATTTAAGTTCATAAGGCTATCAATCTCTAGTTTTATTATAGTCTTCAACCTTATGGCTGATTGGTTTCCATGTTACTAGATAGCTAGTTCTGCCATAGAATACATACATACTAGCTTACTCGTGTTCCTATATGCATATAGGCCTTGTTCACTTATTAGATGTTTAATTACAGCTATCTCAATGAATGCGTTCATGACCATATATGTTCTTAAAGATATTATTCCCATTGGTTTCATTATGACTTTCGGCCTTATGGCTGATTTAGGTCCAATGTTGCTATTTTTGTCATCATTGTGTCTTGTGTTTTCTTGTTCTATTATTGATAGCTTGTTGTGGTCTTGTTTAAGGTCTATTGTTCATTTTCCACTACTGAAGTCAAGGTATCTCATAACAAGATACTATCATTTATTTGTTTGCATCATCAATCACATTAGAATGCATATGGTCATGATCTAGTTTGTTTCCAATGTCTAAGGCATAACATAAGGAAAGTAATTAAATAATTTTTCTTTTATTTCAATATGATTTTTCCACATTCATCAATACATTTACTACTTAACATATCAATGTCGTATAAAGGTCTACTTTGCTGATCTAACTAATCTTAACCATGGATTCCTTACATTACAACTCACTAATCACATTACAACATAAGTAGAGCAATTCCATTACATAGTTTTGTGTTCTCTAATCAGGGTTACAATGCTTCCAAGTCATGAAATATAGTATACAAGAATATGATTATATCATCACCCTTTCATATGATGTCTTACAAGTTTTCATGAGAGCCTAAGTCTAATAATCAATCATGAATACATTGAGTGTTACTGCTACATAAGGAGTACCATCGTTAGTTCAACCCACTTCCTTTCCAACATTCCTATTCTAATACATAATAAGAACATCTTGTAATCATGAAGTATCCAATACATAAATCTACTCCAAGAACTATAGCCATCACGAAGGACGATCCAATCCACGCAAGAAGAGTTGCATCAACAAGAGGGAAAAAAAACCCAATGGAAAAAATCTCCAACCACCCAGCCAATGTGGAACCTACAAGGAACCACCCCTTGAGCTAGGAGGTGTCTCTAGGTCCCAACACACACTCTACACCTTGTTTGATGCTTAAGACCCAAGGGAATAACATCAAGAATAACTTCCACACACACACACACACACACATGGACCCACATAATGCAATAACAAATGAGAAAAATCCTAGAGGCCGATGCAATATAAACATGAATGTCAATGCAACACTCAAAGGAACACATGTACATGGGAGTATGATCGCATGCCAAACCAAGAAACCACAAGGCACTAGCCTAAGGGCATGCAAAACCATCCCAACCTTAGAGATACCAAGGGAGATTTGATTTCTGTCTCAATGGCCCTCTGATGCTCATCCTAAAACATCCTCCCTAGGACTGAGTCATGAGGCACCATCAATTTATTACCTTTTATTAATTATCTAACTACCCATCCCATTCACTAATTAGTTATTACTTAATTAAGATACTAGGTAAACTCCCATGCACCCAAAAAGGTTTGGACTTCCTGCATCCTTACAAGGAACCTCATGACAGTTCATCTCTCATGACCCCCCTGGCATTGCAAAGGAGTCCACTCCCTCTACATGGACCCATAAACATGCACAATAGGCTCTATGAAATAAAGTAAATCTAAAAATAACGACCATGCTATAGCATCCCATACATAGACGCAAGCTTATGAGAAAATTAGACACCAACATAAATATAAGAAATGAGCCTCTTGACCATGGAAAATCATAAGCCAAATAATGAAACTTCTTCAAATAAACAACATAACCCACCAAGGTCTCCACACTTGCTATCCCAAAACCAAGAGTTTGCAATATTCATCCTCATGGCATGAATCATCATGAGGGTACTCAAAAACCATAAATGTTGCATCAAAGAGTATCAAACTAGAAGTTACACAAATAAAAAACATAACAACAATAAGATGGCATCCGGTACCATGACACGACATGACTTTTATGAAAGAAAGACAATAAGATTAAGACAAGGCAATGTTATAAATATACTTAGCTCATGCTATAACTTGTGCACTTCACCCAATACACTATTGTACTTATCATTCCAGTGTCTAAACTAAAATACAGATAACTCAACTCTAATGTGATAGGAAGTCACGTTAAACAAATCTGAAGCACATGTTGATACCAAATGAAAATGCTACATATATAGCATAAAACAAAACACATATCATTAACAATTACATTCTACATTTACAGCGTCAATATCATATAAAATAGTGGCTATCTCGCAACCAGATTGGGAAAAGATAAGACTCTAAAACACAAAATCATGACTCATGAGAGTGACAACTATACTTAGTTGTGAAGATAAATACAACTTTGGACTAATAAAACAAGTCTGGGCATGCTCACCCTCTAAATATGTCTTCTTCTTTGCCCTCTCCTCTTGCTGCTATCACAACATATTACAAATAAAATAAATAGTAAATTAAACAAAATCAACAATAAATTAAGCAAGGAGAAAGGATCAGCATGGGATGGGTGATTTAAATTTTAACTCCCAACCACTATTGATGCAATCCTATAGCAGATGACAGGTAAGCACAGATATAAAAAATAAATGGCTTTTCAACTTAGGAAGGTTTTTCTTTCTTTTTTTCTTTTTTTTTTAATAGATAAATTCTAAACCAACAGAAAAAAAAGACTTCAATTTCGGAAAATAATAGTTTCCTATGTACTCAAACTCCAAAATAGAGAATTTCTACAGTATGGAAGTAATATTTCACCTACAAATTATGCAATCAACATGCAAACTAATAGAAAGGATAACCAAATCTTTATTGCCCAAGCATATAAAAAAAAAATTAAACCCCAATGTCTCTATTTCAACAATAAGTCATACAATAAAACACACATTTCCCAAATTCGTGAAAACACATATAAGCACAGGAAGAACAAAGAGAGAGATTTTTCAACAAGGCTAGGGTTTGAAACCCTACCTAGATAATTTTAAATGAGGAGGATACATTGCCAAAGAAGATGCTCCTCTAGATCCTCTAGCAACAAGCAAGCAAGCACCTCCAAAAACAACAAATTACAAGATCCCCAAAATTTTGCAAGACTCAAAAAAAGGGGCAAAATAATGGATGAGGATCCAAAAATGAATCCATGATAGCCCCTAAAAAAAACCATCCAAATTCCTAAAAATCCCAAACCTCCAAGAAAACCAATCAAATTGCTCCATTAAAATATGCCTCTTATTTAAAAAACTATATATTATATCTATATTTTATTTTCCCCATTGACTTTTGGATTGGGGAATTTAAAATTCCAAAAATAATATGTCAATATGAATTGGGGAATTATACTATTATGTAATCCCCTTAGCTTTATTCCACTCTATAAAAGCAATTATAATAATTAAATAGACTTAATTAAATAAATCAAGACAAATAAAAAATATAAATAAATAAATATTGAAAAAACATTAAATAAATAAATAATAAACACTTAACAACGTCATCAATTAAATCAAACTATAAATAATAATTCTCAAATAATATCTCAATCAAATTTAAATAATAGTCATCAAATAAATCTCAAGGGACATAAAGTAATAAATATTGATTTAAATTCAAAAGTGAAAATAGTTAAATAATCAAAATTGTCAAATATTAATAAATTACAATAATGCCCAAATCATCAAACATCAATAATTGAATAACGTTGAAATCAAAAATTAGTATTAAATAACTATTTAATCAAAATAGATCATTAATCACAAATTAAATAGATTAAATAACCAATCTATTTCTATAATCAATATATCTCTTTAAATAAATCAAACAAACTAAATACATAATCTCCTCATGCCACATACTCACAATCAGGATGACATGACGACATGGCATATAGCGCCAAGATGGACCACCACACTAGATGACTAACCTAGACCTAGATTATGGGTAGGGAACTAACGACAACTCCAAACCACATATTTTCCATTGGGAAGAGGCATGCTTGCACCTGTCAAGCCAGGGGAGCTTGCACTCGGCAGCTCAACAGGATTCAATGCCTTAGTACTTGCAAACCTGCAACCACCACAAAGATACATGTGCATACATACATATATATACATGGCAGAAAAGTAGAGGAATTTCACAATGACACATCCCATTTGCAATGAGTGACATGACGTTGATTTCCCCCATGCAAACAGTCACAAAGTACCCAAATAGTATCATGTAACACATGAAACATCGCATCATGAGTAAATCGAACTAGGGTTAGTAAGACCATTTCATAATAAAGCAAGATCGGTAAAATCTATCAAAGCACATGATAATCAAAATGCTAACACTATCTATCTATGCATCAACCATGACATATATACATATAGAAATCAATCATCATCATCATCATCATCATCATCATGATGTTAAACATCTAAATCACATAAGGTTATAACTAAACATGAACATAATCACTAATATCAAGAATCATGAAATCATGTAATTGTGTCATGCTTGAAAATGTATGTCAAATATTGATTAGAGGAAATACGATCATGACTCTATTTGATCAAAACATACAAACATGTGTAATGAAATAACAAATCCTAATGAAAATGGAAAAAATTAAACTAAATTAAAAACTCCCTATTTCAGATTTTGGATTTCATCGTTCTTCTCCAATTCGGTCAGAAATAAAGATCTGATCAAGTCTACCAAAGTGGAATGGGAATCTTCTCAAAGGTGAACACTACCCCATGCTCTGTACAACCATCAGATAACGTGAATTTGCATAATTCCTAGCATCGTGCTAAGAAACTAAAATACCTAGCATCCTAATTGTAAACTTGAACATCCTCTAATGGCCTTGGTGAACCTATCATAGGTATCAAATAAACTAGGTTGAGGAGGGGAATTACAAGGTTTCCATGTGTAACATAGGTATTCATTCCATAATTATAGGTAGTCATTTATCAACTATGAATTTCCTTTACATAGTTGATACAGTCATAATTTATCATAAACAAAATGATTAAGAAACCTATGATTTCATTATAATTTTATCCTACAGTTTTATGCAGTCATTTAATGGTTGTTCACTCTCATTCTACAGCCTCATGTAATCATTCCAAATTTTTACACTTTCAAGTGTTTTTTACACAAAAGATTTTTTTTTTAGTTAAAAAATATTTCAGGCTACTAGGGGATGTCTGACTAACTCCAAGGTAGTTGAGGGACATCTCAGAAATTCTATATGTCCTAGTGCAAGGATGTATCCGTAGTTTCCTAAACAATGAACATCTAGAGGGGATGGGAATGCATGTTGGGAAGCAGGGAAGGTGTCCACGTTCCCATATAACCCTAGATAAAATAGTAAAACACATTTTTTACAAGAAGCCTCAAGATTCATAGTTCTTAGTTTGTTAGTAGAAACATATTTGTCAATTTAATGTTGGTGTGAGCATTTAAAGATGGACATGCCAGGTTAGGTATTTGAAGACAAACTCCGATTACCATTTTTTTTGTGATTTCACTCTTGCACTTGGAATGCAACAATCATTTTATTATTTGACCATTTAATCTGAATAATTGTTGTGGTTTATCTTTATCACCTATTGCTATCATATAGGATATAGTCAAAGTGATATTCATGGAACTAGAAGATAGGTGAGGTGAAATTCATTATTTACAAGAAGCCTCAACGATCATAATTCTTAGTTTCTTAGAAAAATATTTTCATAATTTGAATGTGAATGTGAGCATTTTAAGGACGTGCTTGCACATTTAAAAATTTGTTGCAATTTTACTAATATGCATGGAATGGAAAAATCATTTAATCTTGAGTTAGGCTGCAATCAAGAAGAGTAAGACTCAAAAAAGTGAGAACACATTAAACCTTCCAACTAATCATACATATGGCATTAGCAATTGAGTGGAGTTCAGTTATTGTCATAGTTCAATTAATTGCATATGAATATTTTATTTTGTTTTTGTTTACAATCGATTGAGATTCATAGAGTTGGACTTTATTTACTAGAATTTTAATTAGGATAAATCCTAAACATAGGATTAAACCTCAACTATTTTCCTTGAATATCACTATGTGCCTTCATCTAATTCATTGCTACTCATTATCCTCTCTAAATTAGTGTTTGCAACACCTTTAGCTGACCAATTAAAAAGGCATGATGAAGAGTTATATTTTCTCCTTGGGCTTCAAGTGTTGACTTCTTTGTCAATGTGCAGGAACTAAAAGTGGAGAATATTAAATTTGTAAGGAACATCAATCATGAACATGGGAATCAAATAGAAAATACCTCAAAGGATGATAAGGAAACTGGGAGGAAAACAAAAATATCAGATTTAGAAACATGGATTCATTTTTGGGATAGTTGAAAAATAGATAGTTTCTTTTCAACCATTTATGTTGTCCAATCAAGGAGGATTTGAGAAGTCAATTGAAATCTTGCAGTCAAATCTAGCCTATAGGAAATGGAGCTAAGAAATAGGATAGAAGTAAAATGTTGGGAGAAAATTATTAAACATGTACTTTGAAGCTGTAAATTATCATAGTCATTTTAAATATTTAAGGATGTATCTTATTGAAAGTTTTGCATGTTTCTTGAGCTCTTAGAAGCAAAAATTGTGAAAAAACTTGTGATTAATCACAAGTAATCACAAACACCTGTTTTGGCGATAATTTTACATGCATTTTTTTTTTCCAAGTAAAAATAAGGTTTATTTTCCTTATTAATAAATATATTTAGGGTCTACATATCACTTTCCAAGATTTCTTACATAGTATTGGAGGCAAAATAGATTATTAAAACAACTTTTCTATTTCTTGTTACTCAAATCCACACTCTCTTAACATTAGGAAGTTGATGTTTAAATATTTATTAATTCATACATCTCCAAGACCTCAAGCTTGGTAGAGAGCGGGAAGCCATAAGGGTGGCAAGGTGGTCGATGTTCATTGGTATCAAGTTTTTATAAATGTTTGTCAGTTTCTACTAACTATTGTCAAAAGTTTCTAAAATGGTAAAAATTCATCTACTTGAAATAAGAAAACAAAAAAGAAAATAAGTGAAATGATTCAAAAATGACAATACTCTTTTCTTCAATTGTAGGTCTGGCCTCTCTTTTTTTATACACCCACATGTAAGTGATACAATTCATTTTGAAGAAGCAATTAAACAAGAAAAATGGGTGCATGCAATGAATGAAGAAATAGATGCTATAGAAAAAATCAAATAGGGGAGTTAGTGATTCTTACACAAGAAAAAGAGAGGATAGGAGTAAAGTGGGTTTACAAAAATAATTGAATGCAAATGGTGATGTGCAAAAGCATAAAAGCAAGGCTTGTAGAAAAAAGTAATTCATAACAACCTGGGGTAGACTACAGTAAGACATTTGCACCCATGGCTTGTTTAGACACTATAAGAACAATATTAGCCATAGAATCTCAAAACAAATGGGTACTATATCAAATGGATGTGAAATCAACTTCCTTAAATGGCTTCTTAGAAGAAGAGGGCTATGTGGAGCAGCCACTTGGGTATGAGATTTTGGGCTAGGAAAACAAGGTTTACAATCTCAAGAAGGCACTCTATGGACTCAAAAAAGCCCAAAGAGCCTGGTAAACACCAAGATGAATGAGAAAGGTGAGATTATAATTTTACTCTTATATTTTTATGACTTGATATTCATGGTTGATTTATTAATTGACATGTTCAAATCAGCTATGAAGAACAAATTTGAGATGATTGATTTGGGTTTAATGGAGTACATTCTTACCATTGAAGTAAGTCAAAATGATAAAGGTGTATTAATTTCATAATTTAAGTATGGCAATGACATTTTGAAAAGGTTTAATATGATGAATTGCAAATCAGCCCCAACACCATTAATGATAGGTTTGAACTTGAGTAAGGATAACAAAGGATGTAGTATAAATCCAACTTTGTTTAAAAAACTTTCTGTTAGTATTATCTATTTAACATCCACAAGGCTAGACATAATGTTTGTAGTCAATCTCATCTCAAGGTTCATGGAGAGTCCAAAAGTTTCTCATTAGCAAGCTTGGAAAGGAATTTTGAAAAAAGTTAGTGGAACAAGGAACTATGGAATACTCTACACAAATTTAGATGATTTCACGCCAATAGGATATATTAATAGTTCCTATGTAGGGACTATAGATGATAGGAAGAGAACTTTTGATTATGTTTTTCATTTTGAACCAGGTATAGTATGATGGGCTTCAAATAAACAACAAACAGTTAGTCTTTCATTAACTGAAGCAGAGTATGTAGCAACTACGGGGGAAACTTGTCAAGTAGTTTTTATGAGAACAATGTTGAAAGAATTGAAGCATGAGTAAGAAGAACCAACAAATATCTATTGTGACAATAACTCAGCCATAGCATTGTCAAAGAATCCAGTTTTTCACAAAAGAAGCAAGCATATTGACACAAGATATGATTTCATTAGAGAATTGATTAACAATGGAGAAATCTACTTGGAAAATTGTAGGTCAGAAGATCAATTTGCTGATATCTTAACCAAGGCACTGGGAAAATAAATTTTTGTGCATGAACAAAACAATTTGGGTATAACAAATAGTAGTTGTAAATAAGGAGGAGTGTTGGAATTAATCACCAACTACTAAAATTAATCCTTTTGCATCTGTAGTACCTCTCCTCATTTGAACTCATTAGACTCATATTTTATTATTGTTTAATTTTAGTAGATACATTACCATGATGTGTTATTCAGACTTATATGACACTATTTCATTCTTTATCTGGATATAAGATGCATAATTTATTTGCAGTATTTCAATAATTGTGGTTTATGGCATTTTATGGATTATTGCTATGTACTAACACTTTACTTTATCTATGTAATGTGAAATTATTTGTTGTGTGTCTACAAGTGTATTAGATGCAAGGGAACAATTTTCCTTCACTCACTCCGGTGAGATAGGGAACATCGTGATTCTCCTTCATCGATGTGCATGTCGTGTTTTCTATATTGTATATATGCATGTGTGGTTCGGTGATGTAGGATATTGCAGGTACAAGTACCGGGTAGGTACAGGGTATCGTCTCCACCTAGCTTCACAGGTCTGAGCATGCCTTATATTTGTCCAATGGAAGTGGAAGAGGTAGTAGTTGACCGTATTTTACCTAGTTACACTCTTCTGAGTGTAGTCAGTTGGTCATCCTGTCAGTTTCTTTGGCCTTCATGTATTGTCGTTTGACATTTTTGTAGTCTTTGCTTGGTCTTTTATCAGTTTGTGTGTTTTAGTGGATTTAATTAATTAATTAAATTTATGGAGTTATCTCTTAGTTGGTATTTTTGAATTCTGTATTTTATGCATTGAGATTAAAAATATAATTAATTAAAAGAAGTTATTAAATTAAGTTGCAAGCTGCATGACATTAGAAATATATTTTATTTAAATTTTAGAGAAAAATAAATTACATTAATTTCATTTATTTTTTCCTAGAATTTTAAATAAATAAATGAATAAAATAATAAATTAGAATTAAAGTATTGCTTTAATTCTTTTTTTTAGGAAATTAATTAATTTGCATGAGAAAAGAAAAGAGAAAAATGATTTTTATTTATTGCATGTTAATTTATTCCTTTGTTAGGAATTAGAAAAGAAAAATAAAATTGCTTTTTAATTACTAAAATTAAATATTAGGGTTTTTTTGGGAAAAATATATGCAACCTAGAATTTTAGTTTAAAAGGGGAATATATCTTTTTATTTTAAAAAAGGGACAGGAAAGAGGTAGAGATTTTGGTGAAGAAAAATTATTGGAAGCTTGTTGAAGGATTTAATCTCTCCTACAAAGTTCTTCTAGGAAAGCTATACAAGGTTCGGTGGCTTCTTTTGATTGTTTTTTTTTATAGAAAATATTTCTATTTCTTCCCTTTTTTTGAATGATGTGTGTGTTAAAATATTTGTCAAATTCAAAATTCTTCTAGTTATTTCTTGTTCTTGGCTAAAGTCCATTTATGAAGTTAGTTTCTAGTTTATGGAAAGAAGTTGTTTCTTGGGTGTTTGTAGATTAAAATTTTGAGAAAATTGGGAAAAGTTATTTTGGCGAATTTTGCCAAGATGTTTTACTGTGCATGAAAATTGCAAGATTTGGGGAGAAATGAGTTTTTCTAGAGAAAATGTCCTTTGGTTTGGCATTGGATTCGATATTTTGCTATGGTTATTCTTTATGTATATTTGTGCATCTTTGTATATTTAGTTGCAAAATTATTTGGGAATTAAATCTCGTAGTTTATTAAGTGTACGGGAAAATCTGTATTAATTAGATTCCCTAGAAATAAAACTAAATATTTTTTTTAGGTTATTGAAATTTAATATTATTAAGTTATTGAAATTTAATATTTTATAGGAAATCAAATTTATTGATTTTAAGTTATGGAGATTTTCTTTTAAAAATAATTCTAAAAAAAACTTCTAAAACAAAAATAATATTAAAAAAAAAATAGTTTTGTTGGGGGGTCGGTAGCACTTACTGACGGTAGTAAATCTATTGAATGGTAGCAGTACTACTAGTGGTAGCAGTGGCTACCATAAGCTAGCAGAGCTACCTATGGTAGCACTTGCTATTGTGCGGTAGTAGTGGTACAGGCGGTAGCACCTGCTACTGTAAGGTAGCATGTACTACCGACGGTAGTACCTACTACCGTACGGTAGCAGGGGGATTTTATTTTCACTATTCCCTAAATAAGTTTCGTGCAAACCAAAATATGGTACTTTTCGGATTTCCGTACTAGAGATATAAAATTTGGTTTCTAATTAATTTATTATATATAATATATATATTTATATTTAAATATATATATATATATGTATATATATATGTATATATGTATATATATATTAATATATAAGTTTATTAAAAAAATTGGACATTATATCATTTAAGTATTATTTTAATACTATGCTAATTAATTCAGAATTTAGCTATTTTCAGAAAGCTTATAATTTAAGATTTTATGTTTATGCTTGGAAATACATTAGGGGGCTAATTTTAATGCAATTTTATTTAACCTTATTGGACAAATTACAACATTGATTTCTTTATATTAATATAGTTTTATTTTCTTATGTTCTAGAAAAAACTTTATTTGCAAGAATTTTATGCTTTTAGTTGTTAAAGAAAAGATTGCCTATATTGGGATGTTGTGTAAATCATATTTGTAGTCAAGCTTAATTTCGTTGCAATTTTGGTTGAGTTGTTGTTATGTCATATGTTGTTATACCCCCTTGGTTAGGTGTTGTTGTATAACCTCGTTGATGTGAGCCATTGCGTGTTTTTTTCCAAATGGTCAATCTTGGGTTAGTGATTGTGTATCCTTCACTTGTGGTTTGTCAAGATTAGTTATGGTTGTTAGTTTCACCATAGAGTTCTCATAGAGAAACTTTTCCTATTAGTGTCCTATGAGAGAGAGTGGCTTTTGAGCGGGGGTCATGCCCGAATTGGATGGTAGGATAACCCCTTGAAAGTAAGTTAAGAAGTGATAACCTAATAATTGATTAGGGGGTGGGTAATTAAAATATTAATAAAGATAATGTGCCTCGCACATGGTTGAGTTCTTGTATAGGCTCAGGATGTGGTAAGAATGCCTAGAATGGAAAACATACCACCTTGTCTTCACGAAAGGATTGGTAGGGTCTGCATGAGGCTTAGATGGAGTTGGAGGTTCGGGAGAGGTTGCTAAGATAACCCAGAATGGGGGCTGGGACCGATGGAAGCCTACTAGGGTAACCACCATAAGCCATGTGATGACACTGTCTCCTTAGAGTCACTAGTGTTTATGACTTGAGTCACATGGATGTTTATGGAGTCATGTAGTTCTTTTGTACTTGTCTTATTTTTGTTGCTTGAGGGTTTTCTACTATCTCCTAGCACGGTGGGGTGGTTCCATTTTGGGATCACATGGTCAAGTGGTTGTGCCACTTCCCATTGGATGTTTTGGATTGTATCTTCAAGCGAGGAAAGGCCTCGCTGGTGTTTCTTGGTTTGTGGTTCATGTACCTGCTCTTGTTCGTGATAATTGATCAGTTAAAACCTTGTCATTATTGTATCAAACTTTTACGTAACCTTGATATTGTAACTTTTGGATTCCATGGTATTTTTAGAAACCATGTATTTATGGATATTGTAATATTATATCGGTGGAATGTATGTAAATTCAGTTGCTTTAATCTTTTGTATATATGATTTATGGATAAATAAATGCATTGGAATACTTTGGTTCTTTCATTATGGAATTTAGATGTATGTGTAGGTTTTATCTTAAGCATTTATTTTACCTAATTAAATGGACAATTGGATTAACCATGATGTTAATAGAATCTATGAATTAATATTTGTTGGTAACCCTTAGGAAATCATGTGTTAGACTTTCATTGTGTTATTAAATGTGCAACTGTTATAATAAATGCACTTAATCTTTAAAAAAATAAATATTTCATCCTTTAGTTTCCTAGTTGTGCTGTTTTCCTTTAGAGTTCCTAGTGGGGCATTACATTTGGTATTTGAGCCCATGTTTCAACAATGGGTACTCTTGGGTTGTAGTGAGCCTTTCAGTTGACCATCTTGCTTAGGTTTTAATGTTTTTTTTTCTCTTGTCTTATCCTTGCCATAGATCTGAACCATTTCTCTTTTGTAGTGCTAGGTCATGGCCTGGAAAGCTAGGGAAGGTGCCTATATGGGTGGTCACAAAGGATGCATAGGTGGAGGATAGGGTCGTGGTTCTGACATTCATAGTCCTGCGTGGGGGAAAAAGTGAGACTAGGCTAACATGCCCTAATCTCACTTTCAATCACACACTTGTGGAATACGAAAGAGCCTAGAGGTATCACACAATTGGCTACTTCTTTTTGTGGAAGAGAGAGCCATGGGCTACATATTAGGATTTCTATTCCTTTATTGCAAATGATAGATAGAATGATGCAAGTTTAATTCTTAACCCCAAAGTGCAAGTATGAAATAATAACAAGATTGTAGAATTAAGATTAAACAATGGAAAGCTGTAAACACAAGGACAAGACAAGAATGCAGATGCGTACCTGGAGTTAAAATTTGAGTGAAAATGTTCGGGACGGGGGCGCAGGCACCACTATCATGATTCTGCTCCTGAAACTGCTGTTTTGCAACCTGAAAAGCTGTCAGAAAATGCTAAAACTTGCTGTCTGACAGAGGGACCAGGGCACCCAGTGCCCCTGTCCTGGTAGGACCAGGGTGCCCCACGCCCCTTTCCTAGTCTTTTGCCTGAAATTTGGTGTGTAGCTCAGTTTCCGTCTGCTTCCACCGGATCTGCAATTTGCGGTGTCATCCGAATCCTGAAATCTGCACTTATATCTGAAACAGTATGGTGGGCGGCTATATAGGGTTTTGCCTTAGTCAAACCCCCGCTTTGGTGATTTCCACCTCCACGAATAGCCAAGTTGTATTGTAAAAGTAGTGTGTGTGCAGACCTTGTGTGTGTGCAAGATCCTAAAATGCAAGTAAGCAAACTAGAGCAACCTAGAAAGTAAACCCTAATTGCTTGTAAATGATAATGTAAATTCTCCAAATCAAGATGCAAAGTGATCTAAAGCATGAATACAAATGATATAATGAGGCTTATGCAAAGACATGAGAACAACATGAAATCATACCCAACCCCAAGGGAGGGGTACAAGCCAATCTTCAGTCGGTGATCCCTTATTGCTCTTCAATGTCTTCAAAGCCCTAGATGGATGAATGAAATTGATGAATGCTTGATGGATGGATGTTGAATGTTGTTGAAGTCTTCAAAGATCTGCTCTTTTGCTACATAGAAGGTCCCTGAAACTAAAATTCGGATCTTTTCAAATGAAGAAAGAGAGCTCTTATATATGAAACCCTTGGTCTTAATTTCAACTTTTGGCCGACCTAGAGATTGAATCTCCCACCAATTTCTTGGGGTTAAGCTTTATTTTATGATTGGATCGCGCTCCTAAAATTTCGGGAAAAATGTCCGGGACTATGTGCAATCTGGGCGCCATGGTCCTGACAACTTTTCACCAAATTTTTAGGGCCATCAGATATGATGATTTTAGAGAGAATCCTGAAGTTACAGGTAATTTCGAGATTTTTTGACCCCCGAAATCAAGCCCCCAAGTTTAAAATAGGACCTAATTAGGGTTTTTGATTAAATGATGTATTGGAGGAATAAAATGAAAGGGGCACACTTTAAGGAAAGGGCCCAACTTTATGATATGGAAGATGATGAAATAGAACCTTAGACCTAATTAATTTAATTAATTAAGTGCTAAAGGGGAAAGGCAATGCAAAATGAAAAATGCACCAAGGTGGGTGCTAAACTAGGTGTGAAATTTTACCACCCTAGCAAGTGCGTACAATTTACGATGCTACATTTAGCCCCCACTTTAGCGGTCATATGAACACTACATGCATATGCAAGCTAAAGTACAGAAAAGTAAACATTATTTGAAAAGGATATATCCATAAGTTGTTGGATGAAGCCCCCAACGGTATCTACAGTACACAGTTAGGAACCGCACCCTACAAAACACACGTTAGATCACAAAATCACCTAATTCTTACTAAGGAAGGTGATGAAAATTTGATGGTAGCTATATGCCCCCCCTTGTTTCAGCTTGCTAATTTTAGTGAGTTGAAACAGGGTATCATGTTTACCACTTTGAATTGTTAAAGAATATTGATGACAAATGCTCACAAGAAGATTTGATATGAGATCAAAAACTAATAGAGAATCATTTGGTAAGAAAGAGGACTAAATCTCAATGCCAACACAACAAAGAGTGTGAGGATTTGAGAGTTCTCTAACACAAGATGAAGGATGTAAATGGAAACAAAATGCAAAGAGAAGAAAAGAAAGGAAAAAAGCATGAATACACACATTCGTGATCCATGAGAAGAATAGTGAGAGAGAAAACATGGACTTCTCACCCCTAGATCTTGTCTAGGTGATCCATGGGAAAAGGGACATGGAAAACTAGCCCCTAGAGTCTGTCTAGGTGATCCATGTAAGCGAGGAGAGTGAGAAAGTCTATCCTTATGCCACTAGTTCCACTCAACCTCGTGCATGTGTGTGTATGGGAGGTTAGAAGCACCTCATAGGAGTCTATGCCCGAGTATGCTACAACCTGTATATGTATAGTAGAAAAGCGTGACATCTCGCTCTAAGAGTCTGTGCTCTGGTTCCAAGAATAATCACCTTGCATAAAAGAAAAATGGAGACATATTTCTCTAAGAGTCCATGCTCTGGTTCCGAGAATGACCCATTGCTCAAAAAGTGTAATGTTTATGTCATAAGCAAAGTAGAATAAGGATACCTACCTTCATCACAAAAGAAGATACCCCAAAAATGCATCAATGTCATAGATCCAAGCAAGAGAGTTTTGCACTCTTTAAGAAAGGATAAGATAGTTGAAAAGGGATATCTTGTAGTATGTGTAAGGGAGATCCTTAAAGGAGAAGAGATCTTTGTACAAAAGACACCTATCCCCAAGAGGAATTGTCCTAGACAAATATAACATCTTCTAGAATAAGACAAAGAAGAGAATAAGAATGAAAGTGATTCTTAATGAAGGATGACGCTCTATTTAACCCAATTGGGAGAGTGAATTCATTACAGATGTATTTTACCAAGTGCAAAAGAGGTTGTAGTCAAGGACTTATACCTCTTGTAAGAGAGAATCCTTGAACAAACAACAACAAATGCATACAAGGAATAACATCAAGTAATAAAGTTCACAGCATCCACGAAATAGGAAAAAGTGGATCCTTGGATAAAAATAAGGAAATATCATTGCCTCCCAAGGATAAGGACAATGAGAAGGACTTACACAATCTTCTAGGGAGAGATTTAGACATAAGCAAAATGTACTACATACCCACATGAGTTCATGCAAGCAAGACATTAGTGTATGTAAAATGCTCCTCACAAGAAGTGGGTAGGATAAGAAAGAGAATACACATCTTCTCCCATATCTATGAAAAGAGGACTCTAAAGAAAAGATGATCAATATTTCCACACTATTACCCCAAAGGGAAATTTTAACCATAAAAAGAAGAGATGTATGAAATCACTCTTGTCCCCATAGGAACAAGAGATAACATAGAAAATTAGGCTATTATGTTGCTTCAAAAATATGATTGTACTTGAAATTGTACCATCATGAATGACAATGAGCCCCCAGTAAATGAGCTACCAATGTCACATAATGATGAGCAACATAATAGCCATTAAGGTTATTTAAAGACATCATAGATTGAATGAGGTATTTGAATATGACATGCTGAATGCTCAACTATAAGTGAGATCAAAAACATGTATAAAGTGATAAAAATTGAAGAAGGATAGTTACGAGAAATCCTAGAAGAAAGATGAGTGTAATTTATTAGAGCCTTATCCCTAGAGGAAAGGACTTTATGATGAATAGGAGATAAAGATTCATAAGTGGAAATAGAAATTTGAGGGGAGTCATAAAGAGATTTGTTCATCCCCAAGATTTCCTTATGAGGGGAATGAGAGTTGATAGAAGTAGAAGATGATTTAGTTGAAGTGAGATCATCATCACTACTAAATATAGCATTCACATTGAGAGATGGTCTTTTAGATGCTTTGGTGGGCTTAGAAAGGTTATATCCAAGTCCAAATGAATATTCATGCATGTTATGTTCTAAAGGAACTTTAATTCCTTGTTCATTTGTGCCACAACCATTTCCACTATAGCCACTCTTAGCTAAAATATGAAAACCACAACCATAATGATTAGCCATTTCAGAAAGAAAAGGTGGTTTTTCATAAGACAATTAATCAAATTCCTCAGAATTAGAGGTGTGAGGAGAAGAAGTTTGAGGAGCGGCCACAAAATTATCGCTCATAGGTTCAGGTAAGACAGATTGATCTGTAGTTTCTTCCTTCTTTTTAACTTTAAGCTCTCTAGGAGGAACCCTATACTCACCTACAAAGGTGGGATTGAAATCAAGAGATCCCTAATCATCTTCTGCGAGAACCTTCTCAGGATCAAAAGCCTTTTCATGTGTAGATTCAAGTTGAGAAGAATCTTCTTCAGGAACTTCAGACTCATCCAAAGAATTTTGATTATTAGAGGGTGATGATTCATCCATAGGTATCTTGCTTAACGAGTCATCACTAGAAGAGGAAGGCTTAGAAGAACTCCCTTTGGAAGTAGATGTCTGCAAACAAGATTGAAAATTAGTATCACCTATCAAGGTATATGTCTTATTATTATAAATAAATTTAACTTGTCTATGCAATGTAGAGGGGACAACTTGCATACTCTGAATCCAAGGTCTCCCTAATAACAAGTTGTATGTTAGATTTCCCGACATAACATGGATAGGAGTAGGCAAAGTAACAGGTCCCACTATGATGGGTAAGGTGATAATACCTAATGAAGACTTAGCCACATTATCAAAGCCTCCAATGGGACGAGAGTCAATCTCAATAAGGGATGTATCCACATTCATCTTATGCAATAGATAATGCTACACACATTAAGGCTAGAACCATTATCTACCAGTGTTCGTCTTATAGCAGTGTCATTTATGATAACCACAATCATCAAGGGATCATATTGATGTTGAATTTCGCTAGTAGGCAACTCATCTTGAGTAAACACAATTTGAGCTTTAGGATTCATTACAGAGTTAACCAAAGACACTATATTACTAGATGTATTAGGTGGAGGAACATTCAAATCTTTCAAGGCATCTTGTAACTTTCCATGATGAGTGGAAGAAGTTTGGATCAAATTCCAAAGGGATATCTTAGCAGGGGTAGCTTTAAGTTGTTCTATGAGATCATATTCCTTACCAAGAACTTGTGAAATACGAGGAGCTTGAGGAAGAATAGGTTGGGAAGGAGGAAGTGAAGTTGGAGTAACAGGAGGATGATTAGGCTGCCTATTATTTCTAGTATTATAGGTATGAGCAACCACATTATAACTCTCTCTAGTCAGTTGCTTAGCATACTCATAAGGGCTCTTAGTAGAATAATCTCCTTGCACAGTAATAATAGGCTTGTTAGGAGCGCAAAAAGAATCATTAGCATAACCACCTTGAACCACTAAGATAGGCTTATTTAAAGGTTGAGAATTTTGAGAAGGACAAGCACCTTGGACAGTGAAGAGAGGTTTGTTAGGTGTTTCATTCACATGTATCAAATTGATTGAGGATGGTTTAGGGGAATGAACAAAAGTGTTGGAAGAATTGTTGATAGTCTTCTCTTGCACTAAAATCTCATCATGGATTAAATCAATTTTAGGAGAGAGACAAGGGGTAGGCATTGATGTTCTAGTAGGAAAAGTAATACTAGGAAAGGTCATATCATCCTTTATCATCAAAGGATCTACATGGGGAATAAACTCTCTAGGAGAAAGATCAACATTACTCTCTAAAGTCTCACTTTTGAGAGGGAGATCTTTTTAAGAGATGTTAACCATCTTGCCTTGAACTAGGGTATCCTTATGAGTAGAACCAAGTTGAGGAGAGGGAGATGCTTTATTTTTAGAGGGAGAATAATTGAGATTCAAGGAAGGTGAGAAACTATCAAGGTAGTTTTCAATCTTGATTTCATCCCCTTTGGCTAGGGTTATCTCATGGGGTAGAGAATAATCTACACCTTCTTCTAATGGTTCATCCCAAATAGTGAAGTGGTTGAAAGGAATGTTTGAAGTATTGTCAATTTCGGGAGAGGAGATAACATTGTTTATTAATTCCTCATCCTTAGGAGGGAGAGCATCAATAGATGTGTTAAACTCATCCTCTTTCCTCAAAATATGTTGAATATGATCTTTAGGGGAGAGAGAATTAAGGAAATTTCTTATTATTTCATCTTCTTTCTCTAAGGGATGCTTATGGGTAAGACAAGCTTTAGGAGAAGGGTAAGCATTTATCATTAATTCATCATCTCTAGTGGGAATTTTGTTGCAAAAGGAAATGCCATCACTAGGAAATGTAGGGATAATGTCATCTTCTTGCACAAAAGGATCCTCATGAAGGGAGTGTTTTTTAGGAGGAACATGAACATATTTCTCCAAAGATTCATGCTTAGGAAGGAGATCTTTGAAAGAAGTGTTCATAACCTCTTGTTGCACTAACATGCCCCCATTGGAAGGACCAACTTTAGGAGAAAATAAGTCAATGTTCATCAATACCTTTTCAATTAGAGAGGCATCATGTAGGGAAGGTGAAGTAACATTAAGAAAGGTGTTTATGATATCATTCTCTTCCTCTAGGATAGCTAAATAGGAAGGGCACATTTTAGGAGAATTGTCAAGATCACTCTTAAAGTTTTCATCCTTAGAGCATGGGAGAGTCTCAAAGGGATTGGTAGAAACTCTTTTAGGCACTAAAATGTTGTTATATATGGGGGGAGGTTCTTTAGGAGAAGGAAAAATTGAAACAAGGGAAGCTAACCCATTATCACATCTATGAAATGAATGCATCATGACAACAATTTTCCTCTTTCAAATGATAACACATGCAAAATAGAAGGAAATGTTTAATTTTAACAAATGAAAGCACTTAGAATGTAGATTTAGAAAATGAAATTTATGATTCAAATGAGTTTCCAAATCAGATTTGAAATTATTGATCCCAATTAAGCTATCCACAAGTTCAACTTTGAATTGAAAAATTTAGGGTTTTAGCAAAAATTTCCTCTAAATTTTTGAATCTTGCAAGAAATTAAAACTTGTAAATACAAATTTGAATTTGAAATAGCATAAACACTCAAATTTGAAAACATAAATCAGAATTAGAGAAGATTGGAGTTCACATCAGGTTCACCAAAATGTGTGGCGGAAAAAGCGAGACTAGGCTAACATGCCCTAATCTCACTTTCAATCACACACTTGTGGAATACGAAAGAGCCTAGAGGTATCACACAATTGGCTACTTCTTTTTATGGAAGAGAGAGCCATGGGCTACCTATTAGGATTTCTATTCCTTTGTTGCAAATGATAGATAGAATGATGCAAGTTCAATTCCTAACCCCAAAGTGCAAGTATGAACTAATAACAAGATTGTAGAATTAAGATTAAACAATGGAAAGCTGTAAACACAAGGACAAGACAAGAATGTAGATGCGTACCTGGAGTTAAAATTTGAGTGAAAATGTTCGGGATGGGGGCGCAGGCACCGCTGTCCTGATTCTGCTCCTGAAACTGCTATTTTGCAACCTAAAAAGCTGTCAGAAAATGCTGAAACTTGTTGTCTGACAGAGGGACCAGGGCACCCAGCGCCCCTGTCCTGGCAGGACTAGGGCGCCCCATGCCCCTATCCTAGTCTTTTGCCCTGAAATTTGGTGTGTAGCTCAATTTTTCTCTGCTTCCGCCTGATCTGCAATTTGCGGCATCGTCTGAATCCCAAAATTTGCACTTATATCTGAAAGGGTATGGTGGGCGGCTATATAGGGTTTTGCCTTAGTCAAACCCCCGCTTTGGTGATTTCCACCTCCACGAATAGCCAAGTTGTATTGTAAAATTAGTGTGTGTGCAGACCTTGTGTGTGTGCAAGATCCTAAAATGCAAGTAAGCAAACTAGAGCAACCTAGAAAGTAAACCCTAATTGCTTGTAAATGACAATGTAAATGCTCCAAATCAAGATGCAAAGTGATCTAAAGCATGAATAAAAATGATATAATGAGGCTTATGCAAAGACATGAGAACAACATGAAATCATACCCAACCCCAAGGGAGGGGTACAAGCCAATCTTCAGTCGGTGATCCCTTATTGCTCTTCAATGTCTTCAAAGCCCTAAATGGATGAATGAAATTGATGAATGCTTGATGGATGGATGTTGAATTTTGTTGAAGTCTTCAAAGATCTGCTCTTTTGCTACATAGAAGGTCCCTGAAACCAAAATTCTGATCCTTTCAAATGAAGAAAGAGAGCTCTTATATATGAAACCCTAGGTCTTAATTTCAAGTTTTGGCTGAGCTAGAGATTGAATCTCCCATGAATTTCTTGGGGTTAAGCTTTATTTAATGATTGGATTGTGCTCCTAAAATTTTGAGAAAAATGTCTCGGACTGTGTGCACTCCAGGTGCCATGGTCCCGACAACTTTTCACCAAATTTTTAGGGCCGTCGGATATGATGATTTTAGAGAGAATCACAAAGTTACAGGTGATTTTGAGATGTTTTGACCCTCGAAATCAAGCCCCCAAGTTCAAAATAGGACCTAATTAGGGTTTTTGATTAAATGATGTATTGGAGGGATAAAATGAAAGGGGCACACTTTAATGAAAGGGCCCAACTTTATGATATGGAAGATGATGAAATAGAACCTTAGACCTAATTAATTTAATTAATTAAGTGCTAAAGGGGAAAGGCAATGCAAAATGAAAAATGCGCCAAGGTGGGTGCTAAACTAGGTGTGAAATTGTACCACCCTAGCAAGTGTGTACAATTTACAATGCTACAAGTCCTTCACCACCACCCACTCCTATGAGCATTGAGCCAGAACAATCAATTCATTAGGATCGTCAGCATGTAGGAGAGTAGGTTCCCAAAAGGGAAGAGCTGAGACAGATGTTTTAGGGGGTTCTAGTCAGGTTAGGCCCCAGGCCTGAGGTTGATCAACCTATTCATACTTAGGTTGAGGAGTCTCATCAGTAGGCTCTAGAGGAGAGAGAGAGAGAGAGAGAGAGAGAGAGAGAGAGAGAGAGAGAGAGAGAGAGAGAGAGATCACCCAGGAGGAGGGAGATTCTAGCTGATCAAGATCCACCTTCTTTGGGTCACATAAAGGACTTGATGAGGTCCAACCCTCCTTACTTTGATGGTATGGGTACTAGTCTCGAGGCAGAGACCTGGCTCATAATTTTAGGCCAATGTTTTTTTATGTTTCCATATAGTAGCACCACTAAGGTGAGATGTGCTATTATGCATCTCAATAGTTTTGCTTCGATCTGGTGGAGATTAGAGGAGGAGAAGATTAGTGTGTGCATTAACACTGTAACATGGGAGCAATTTCTGGAGAGATTCAAGCGACTATTTCTCTCACCCCAATGGAGATAGACTCAGGAAGATGAGTTCTATGCCTTGTGTCAGTACAATATGATAGTAGACCAGTATGAGCATAGGTTCTATGAGCTCAAACAGTATGTCAGGATAGGTAATGATGAGGCTATGCTTATTCAGCACTTCTTGAGAGGTTTGAATAACTGCATTGGTGGAGGAGTGAGGGTGTTTGAGCCACCTTTAGTGGACATAGTCATGGTAAAGTCCAGATTGGTTGGGTTGAACCCTAGTCGTGCACTTGGTGGTCAGTCAGGTGTGCAGATAGGGAGTGCACCTTCCAATGAGAATAGAGCTCATAGGAATTAGTCCCAGTCTACTGCACCGTTTAGGACTCCTCAAGGACCTGCTAAGGGTGGACAACAGTAGCAGCAACAACTATCAAAACCAAAATGGTTCCAGGGCTAGCAAGGTGGCAACTCTCAGTATAGGAAGAACAAGAACTAGCAGAGGGGCAAACAGGGCCCTACAGGGCAGTCCTCATAGAGTACATCTCACGTCCCTAGCTAGGGAAGTTTTCAGCAGTCTAGTGGTCCGATAGGTAATAGAGGACCAGATAGAGGAGCTTGCTTCTCTTGTGGGCAGTTTGGTCAAAGAGCTGTGTAGTGCCCTCAGCATTTCCATAATACAGGTAGTCAAAGGCTAGCATCATCAAAGCCTACAGTGGGAGATGCAGGGAGATCCCATAGAGTGTTTGCTATGGTGGATGACTATCAAGCTGATCATCAGGGTACAATTATTGAGGTAGCAGGTATGTTGCATGGAATCCCTATCTCTATACTTTTTGATTCCGGTGCTTTGGATTCTTTCATTTCTTCATCCATTGTGGAGGGGTGCGGACTCATGTCTGCTAAGGAGGTGGATAGGTGGCAAGTAGAGTTGGCTACACGTGTTCGTGTCTCTGTAGATGCCTTTATTCCCAATTGTGAGTTGGACCTAGGAACCATAGTTACCTCAGTTGACCTTCGAGTCATTCCTTTGGGTTCTTATGGAGTTGTGTTGGGGATGGATTGTCTATCATCTCACAGTGCTCATGTAGACTATCGCAAGAAGATAGTGGAGTGATTAGATGACCTTGGCAGAGAAGTGGAGATTGTTGGAGTTTAGAGACCGATATCCCTACGTATGATTTCCGCTATGCAACTTAAGTGGTGCATGCATAGAGGGTGTTAGCTTTTTGCAGTTACTCTTGAGGATGTGGATGAGTCAGAGAGTCGAGAAATCACTCTTGATAGTCACCCTATTCTTCAAGAGTATGCTGATGTATTTCCATTGGATATTCCTAGTATGCCTCTGAAGCGAGACATAGACTTTCGCATTGATTTGGTTCTTGGTGCAAAACCTATTGTGAGAACTCCATATTGGATGACTACTCAGGAGTTGAGTGAGTTGAAGTTGCACATAGAAGAATTGTTGGCCAAGGGATTCATTCATTCTACTATTTCTCCTTGGTGCATGCCTATTATGTTTGTTAAGAAGAAAGATGGTTCTCTTCGATTATGCATTGATTACTGATATTTGAATAAGGTAACCATCCAGAATCGATATCCATTTCCTCATATAGATGATCTTTTTGAACAAGTAAAGGGAGCCCAAGTGTTCTCTAAGATTGACCTGAAATCTGGATACCATTAGTTACGCATTCAAGATGCAAATATACATCAGATAGTGTTTCATACTCGTTATGGTCACTACGAGTTCACAATGGCGCCATTTGGGTTGATGAATGTGCCTTCAGTTTTCATGAGCCTCATGAATGGGGTTTTTCGAACCTACCTTGATCGTTTCATCATTGTAATCTTGGATGACATTCTAATTTATTCTAGAACAATGGAGGAGCATGAGGGTCACTTACGTCAGGTATTGCAATGCTTGAGGGAGAATCAACTTTATGCGAATTTGGTGAAGTGTGACCTCTTCCAGTCTGAGGTGAACTATCTTGGTCATGTGGTTTAGGGAGAAGGTATATCTATAGATCCTTCAAAGATCCAAGTCATTATTGATTGGCCAACACTAATCAACATTTCAGAAGTTCGAAGCTTTATGGGTTTGGCCAGATACTACCATCGCTTTGTTCAGGGCTTTTCCCGGATAGGACACCTGATTACTTCTCTTCAGCAAAAAGGGAAGAAGTTTTTTTGGTCAGAGCAGTGTGAGTCATCTTTTCAGACCTTGAAGGAACTCCTTATCAGTTCTCTGATTTTGAGAGTTCTTGATCCATCTAGATATTTTATGGTATGCACAAATGCCTCTTTGGAAGGTATAAGTGCAGTGCTTATGGAGGATGGGCATGTGGTTGCTTATGAGTCTCACAAACTCAAGAACCATGATTTGAACTATCCAGTTCATGATTTTGAGTTGGTAGTTGTAGTTCATGCTTTGGTTAGATGGCGGCATTTCCTATTAGGGCATCGGTTTGAGTTGCATAGTGATCATCGCAGTCTGCAGTATATATTCATGCTACCAAACTTGAATGCTTGACAGTGGAGATGGATGGAATTCTTTTGCAAGTATGATTTTGAGGTTTGTTACATTCAGGGGAAAGAGAATGTGGTGGAAGATGCTTTGAGTCATAGGCAACATGAAGTTTCAGTATTGTCCCTTGGAGTAGACTTGAGAGAGAGAATTCTTGGAGTTCTTCCTCAGGATACTTGGTATCAGGATGTTAGAGCTATGATAGAGTCTAGAAGGCCTTTAGAGGGTAGATTTTCTGGATATAACCTTGAGGCAGATGGATCTCTTCATCACCTTGGACAGATTTATGTACCTCCATTGGAGGGTCTTCGTATTTTGATCATGACTAAGGCCCATCGTGCACCTTATTCAGCATATCCAAGTGTCAAGAAGATGCACGCAGATCTTAAACAAATTTATCATTGGGTTGGCATGAAACGTCACATTTCTGATTTTGTGTCAAAGTGTTTGGAATGTCAGTGGGTGAAGGCAAAGAATCAGCACCTAGCAGGGCTTTTACAGCCTAATTTAGTACCAGATTGGAAATGGGATATCATTTCCATGGATTTTATTGTTGGGTTTCCTGTCTCTTCATGTCATCATGATGCCATCATGGTCATAGTTGACAGATTGACAAAGGTTGCTCACTTTGTTCCTTTTTGATCTTCCTATATGGCAGTAGTGGTGGCACGAGTCTTCTTGGAAGATGTAGTGAGATTGCATGGGATTCTGAGGTGGATCATCTCTGATAGAGATCCTATCTTTACCTTAGCATTGTAGACCAAGCTAGTGAATCAAGTTTTGGAGGACATGCTTCGCATGTATGTTATGGATCAGCAACCGTGCTAGGAGGATTATATCTATCTAGTGGAGTTTTCTTATAATAATGGATAGAATAGCTCCATATTTATGTTCCCCTTTCAAGCATTGTATGGTTGTCCTTGCCACACTCCTTTGAGTTGGGATCATCTAGAGGATAGGGTTCTTATAGGACCGGATATTCTTCAAGAGATAGAGCAGCAGGTTGAGCGGATTCATGAGCATTTGATAGCTACACAGGAAAGGTAGAAGAAGTATGCAGATGCTCATAGGATAGATCATTGGTTTTATTGTTGGTGACCATGTGTTCTAAGTTGGCGACTAGATTTGTTGGCTCTTTTGAGATCCTTGAGAGGATATGACCTGTTGCCTACCATCTTGCCTTCCAACCAAGTCTATCCTGCATCCACAATGTCTTTGATCTTTCAGTTCTTTGACCTTATCATCTTGATGTGACACATGTTCTTGATTGGAACTCTTTGCAGTTCGAGGATGGGCATCTTTCCATGGAACCTGTGCGCATTCTTCAGCGTCGGGATTCGATCCTTAGGGGTCACACCAACAACCAAGTAAGGGTCCTATGGGACCCAAATGATGAGACCTTGATGACTTGGGAGGATGCAATGAAGATGAGAGAGTTGTATTCTTATTTGTTTTATGCTTCCAGGAGAAAGCCTAGTTTTTTGGGGGAGAATGTAGTACCTCTCCTCGTTTGAACTCATTAGACTCATATTTTATTATTGTTTACTTTTAGTGGATACATTACCATGATGTGTTATTCAGGCTTATATGACATTATTTCATGCTTTATCTGGATATGAGATGCATAATTTATTTGCACTATTTCAGTACTTGTGGTTTATGGCATTTTATGGATTATTGCTATGTACTGACACTTTACTTTATCTATGCAATGTGAAATTATATGTTGTGTGTCTGTGAGTGTATTGGATGAAACGGGAGGATTTTCCTTCACACTTTGGTGAGATAGGGAACGTCACAATTTGCCTACATCGGTGTGCATGCCATGTTTTCTATATTGTATTTATGCATGTGTGGTTCGGTGATGCAGGATATTGCAGGTACAAGTATCGGGTAGGTACGGGGTATCATCTCCACCTGGCTTCATAGGTCTGAGCGTGCCTTATATTTGTCTGATGGAAGTGAAGGAGGTAGTAGTTGACCCTATTTTACCCAGTTACACTCTTGTGAGTGTAGTCAGTTGGTCATCCTATCAGTTTGTTTCACCTTCGTGTATTGTCATTTGACTTTTTCTAATTCTTTGCTTGGGGTTTGTTCAGTTTGTGTGTTTTAGTGGATTTAATTAATTAATTAAATTTATGGAGTTATCTCTTAGCTGGTATTTTTGAATTATATATTTTATGCATTGAGATTATAAATTTAATTAATTAAAAGAAGTTATTAAATTAAGTTTCAAACTGCATGATATTATAAATATATTTTATTTAAATTTTAGTGAAAAATAAATTAGATTAATTTCATTTATTGTTTCGTATAATTTTAAATAAATAAATAAATAAATGAATAAAATAAAAAATTAGAATTAACGCATTGCTTTAATTTCTTTTTTTAGGAAATTAATTAATTTGCATGAGAAAAGAAAAGAGAAAAATGATTTTTGTTTATTACATGCTAATTTATTCCTTTGTTAGGAATTACAAAAGAAAAATAAAATTGCTTTTTAATTACTAAAATTAAATATTAGGGTTTTTTTGGGAAAAATATATGCAACCTAGAATTTTAGTTTAAAAGCGGAATATATCTTTTTGTTTTAAAAAAGGGATGGGAAAGAGGTAGAGATTTTGGTGAAGAAAAAATATTGGAAGCTTGTTGAAGGATTTAATCTCTCCTACAAATTTCTTTTAGGAAAGCTATACCAGGTTGGGTGGCTTCTTTTGGTTGTTTTTTTTAATAGAAAATATTTCTATTTCTTCCCTCTTTCTGAATGATGTGTGTTAAAATATTTGTCAAATTCAAAATTCTTTCTAGATATTTCTTGTTCTTGGCTAAAGTCCATTTTTGAAGTTAGTTTCTAGATTATGGAAAGAAGTTGTTTCTTGGGTGTTTGTAGATTAAAATTTTGAGAAAATTGGGAAAAGTTATTCTAGCAAATTTTGCTAAGATGTTTTACTATGCATGAAAATTGCAAGATTTGGGGAGAAATGGGTTTTGCTAGAGAAAATGTCATTTGGTTTGGTATTGGATTCGATATTTTGCTATGGTTGTTCTTTATGTATATTTGTGCATCTCTGTATACTTAGTTGTAAAATTATTTTGGAATTAAATCTAGTAGTTTATTAAGTGTATGGGAAAATCAATATTAACTAGATTCCCTGGAAATAAATGTTATTGGAAATAAAATTTAATATTTTTTTTAGGTAATAGAAATTTAATATTTCATAGAAAATAAAATTTATTGTTTTTAAGCTATGCAGATTTTCTTTTAAAAAAAAAATTATAAAAAAAAAAATATATAAAAAAAAATGGTTTTGGTGTGGGGTCGGTAGTACCTATTGACAGTAGTACTGCTACCAAGTACTACCGGTGGTAGCATGGTACCGACGGTAGCAACAACTACCATAAGGTAGCAGAGCTACCTATGGTAGCACCTGCTACCATAAGGTATCAGTGCTACCGGCGGTAGCACCTGCTATCATAAGGTAGCATGTACTACCAGCGGTAGCACCTGCTACTGTTACGGTAGCAGGGGGGATTTTATTTTCACTATTCCCTAAATAAGTTTCATGCAAACTAAAATATGGTACTTTTGGATTTTCGTGCTAGAGATATTAAATTTTGTTTCTAATTAATTTATTATATATATATATATATTTAAATATATATATATGTATATATATGTATATATATGTATATATATATATTAATATATATTTACATTAGAATTTTTGGACATTATATCATTTAAGTATTATTTTAATACTGTGCTAATTAATTCAGAATTTAGCTATTTTCAAAAAGCTTATAATTTAAGATTTTATATTTATGCTTGGCAATAGATTAGGGGGTTAATTTTAATGCGATTTTATTTAACCTTATTGGACAAATGACAACATTGATTTCTTTGTATTAATATAGTTGTATTTTCTTATGTTCTAGAAAAATCTTTATTTGCAAGAATTTTATGCTTTTGGCTATTAAACAAAAGATTGCCTATATTAGGATCTTGTGTAGATAGTATTTGCAGTCAAGCTTAATTTTGTTGCAATTCTAGTTGATTTTTCATTATGTCATATGTTGTTATACCCCCTTGGTTAGGTGGTGTTGTATAACCTTGTTGATGTGAGCCATTGTGTGTTTTGTTCCAAATGGTAAATCTTGGGTTAGTGATTGTGTATCCTTCACCTGTTGTTTGTCAGGATTAGTTATGGCTGTCAGTTTTGCCATAGCATTCTCATAGAGAGACCTTTCCTATTAGTGTCCTATGAGAGAGAGTGGCTTTTGAGCAGGGTGTTAGGTCCCGGAGGCAACTGAGAGGGGGAAGTGAATCAGTTGCTCAATATAAATTTAAACCAAAACAACTTAACCAAATTATTACTTAATACCAGTGAACCAGTCTGTTATACCGATGGATAGTTTTAACAAATAAATGAAATACCAGCAAATAATAATGCATGAAACAGAAAGACAAAATCATGCACAACACATAACACTAATATTTGTATGTGGAAACCCTATAAGGGGAAAAACCACGGTAGGAAACCTTACCCACAATCAGATGATACTACTGTAGATAGTAAGTGTACATAAATGGGGTCTGCACATGCAGAAAGGCCAAGCGCCTAGAGCTCACTGCTCAAACACAAATGGGAGTCACAGTGACTACAATTAGATGGTTAAATCCAATAAGAATGTACTGCTCAAAGTAGCATCTTCATATGCTAGATTCAGTACCGGTGTAGTTCTGATATGCTTTCACAAAAACCTAACGTCACCTTCAAATGATGTCTATGTGTATAGCTCTGCTTAATCTGGCATACACCTTCTCTCAATTCCTTTTTCACATTCCACATTCAATCTTACAATTAAGACCTTACATTTATACCATAACCTAAGACCAATTTTAGTAGGTCGGCTCTACAAGATATTACAATAAAATCATTTTACAAACAATACAATATCTAATGCAATAACCGATTGAACATGTCGGCTTAATGCATTTACAACAATAATTAATCATCTCCATAGCGTGCCATGCTGATCTGGAAAAGATAAACCTGCCCGTGTAACCCTGGACCTATTTGTCGGTAACAACAAATATGCAATTATGAATATGCTAATAAACAATTCTTCAAGATAAGATGTCCAAAAAATGTCTTTGACATTACCAAGTGTTTTCCATGCTATTCTAAGTGCCACTAATCATTATATCCTACCGGTGTACCATATACCGGTGATTGTGCAAAAGTCACTTGCTTGTCGGTGAATGTTGCTAGATCTCCAAAGTGCTAGAGTTTTTAGTAGGTGTTGACATCAATGACAAAACCATAACAAAATAGCAACAATCTCCCCCTTTGGCATTGATGGCAACACAAGATGGAAAAACCATCAAAGTGCCAAAATAGAAATCAACAATCTCCCTAAAGTAACAATCTCTCCCCCTGAGAGTAACATGAGTTTTCTTATGATTTTCTATACCAATCTCTCCCTAAAAGATAATGTGTTTGTCCATAGATATCACTCCCCCTTTGACATCAAATACCAAAGTTACAATAAAATCAGGTTCATATACAAAATACCAACTATTCCCCCTATGAAATAGCTTCCTCATCAAAGTCGAAGTAAGAATATTTCTCTATGAATTTTGTCGATTGATGACATACATCAAATTTGTAAGTATCTATTGGTGGGGGTATGACCCCAAGCTATTCTCTAAGATATTCAAAAGTCTCTTCAGGCAAAGGTTTAGTGAAAATATCTGCAAGTTGTTCTTTAGTATTCACATAAACTAGTATTATTACTTTTGCTTCAACATTCTCCCTTAGAAAATTCAATTTGATTGAAACTTGTTTTGTTTTAGAATGTAATACCAGATTCTTAAAATATCAATTGCTATTGTGTTTTCACAATAGATAGTTATAGGTTCCTTGCATTTTACCTTTAAGTCTTCCAACATTTGTTTAAGCCATAGTACCTATGTACAGTTAGTTGCTGCTACAACATATTCTAATTTTGTTGTTGATAAAGATGTACAACTCTGTTTCTTACTCAACCAAGAAACTAATCTACTTCCAAGAAAAAATGCTCCACTGGTGGTGCTTTTTCTATCATTAATATCTCCTGCCCAATTTGCATCTGTGTATGCACATAGGTCAAAGTTTTCATCTCTAGGATACCATAATCCAAGATTTGTAGTACCTTGTAAGTACCAGAAAATCCTTTTTACTGCTGATTCATGATTTTCTCTAGGATTACTCTGAAATCTTGAAATAATACATACTGTATTCATAATATCAGGTCTTGTTTGTGTTAAATAAAGTAAACCTCCTATCATAGATTTGTACCTTGTTGGATTAACAGGTGTAGATTCATCCCTTAAAGATAGTTTGTCATTTGTAGTCATAGGTGTGCTTACCGTTTTAGAGTTCTCCATCCCAAATTTCTTAAGTAACTCTTTTAAGTATTTAGATTGACTCAAGAATATACCTTTGTTAGTTTGTGAAATCTGTTATCCCAAAAAGAATTGTATTTCACCAATCATAGACATTTCAAATTCGTGCTGCATTTTAGTAGAGAAGTCTTTACACAATCCATCTTCTCCTCCAAAGATTATATCATCAACAAAAACTTCTATAGCCAAGATTTCATTATTAGTCACTTTATAGTATAAGTTACTGTCAGCATTACCTTTAGAAAACCCAATTTTCAAAAGATACTTATCCAATCTGGCATACCAAACTCTTGGAGCTTGCTTCAATCCATACAAAGCTTTCCTTAACCTGCAAACCATATCTTTGTCATCTGTCAAAGAAAATCCATCAGGTTGTTCAATGTAAACTTCCTCTTCAAGATCTCCATTCAGAAATGCACATTTAATATCCATTTGATATACTTTGTAGTTCTTGTGTGCTGCAAAGGCCAAAAATAATCTATCTGCCTCAATTCTAGCTACCGGTGCAAAGGTTTCATTATAGTCAACTCCTTATTTTTTAGAATATCTCTTACACATTAGTCTTACTTTATTTCTGATAACCTTACCATCTTCATTAAGTTTGTTTCTGAATACCCATTTTATTCCAATTACATTTTTATCTTTAGGCCGGGGAACTAATGTCCAAGTGTTACTTTTCTCAATTTGATCTAATTCTTCTTCCATAGCTTTAGTCCAATATTTATCTTCACATGCCTCGTTAATTGATGATGGTTCAATTTTAGAAATAAGACATACCTCTTCATTTGCCAATCTTCATCTTGTCATAACTCCTTTGTACTTGTTTCCAATTATTTGATCTTCAGAATGATTCAATCTTACATACCAGGGTGTCTTTGTTTGTTGTTCTTCCTCAGTCACAGTGGAATTTTCAGATGATATCAGTGTAACTAGATCTTCACTCTGTACCAGTGGATTTGATGTAGGTTCATTTGTTAGAATTTCTATTGCCAGTTCAAAATCTATATACCTTGAAGTTCCTCTGAATCGTTCATCAATCTTTACATTTGTACTCTACACAATTTTCTGCAATCTCTTGTTAAAACATCTATATGCTTTACTCTTAGATGAATAACCAAGAAATATTCCTTCATCACTTCTAGGATCAAGTTTCCCAATGTACTCATCTCTTCTAATGTAACATTTGCTTCCAAATATTCTGAAATATTTAAGAGTAGGAGTAATAACAAACCATAATTCATGAGGGGTCTTACTGGTTTCACCTTTGATGTGAACTTTGTTGAATGTATAGACCAATGTACTTACTGCCTCTCTCCAATATACATGCGGTAGATTTTCTTATGATAACATACTTCTAGTTGCATCCAAGATGGTTTTGTTTTTTCTTTCAACAACTCCATTCTGCTGTGGTGTCTGAGGTGCTGATAGCTGTCTTATGATTCCATTCACTTCACATAATGCATTAAATTCCTTAGGTGTAAATTTACCTCCTTGATCTGATCTTAAAAATTTGATTTTCTTACCGGTTTCATTTTCAACCATTGCTTTGAACAATTTAAACTTGCCAAGTGCTTCTGATTTCTCTCTGAGAAAAGTAACCCAACACATTCTAGAATAGTCATCATTGATTAGCATGAAATATCTATCACCTTGTAAGTGTTTAGTTCTAGCTGGACCACATAAATCAGTAAGAATTAAATCAAGACTATTATTGGATTTTTCTGGAATACTTTTGAAACTAGCTCTAACTTGTTTTCCAAATTGACATTCCTTACATATTGTATTGTGAGGTTTGACAATTTTAGGTAAATCTCTAACTGCCTTAGTAGTACTGATTTTTGCCATCCAATCAAAGTTTACATGACAGAGTCTCTTATGTCATAACCAATATTCATCAATGTGTGCAATCAAGCATGTCTTTTCACTGTTATTCAAATTAAAGATATTACCTTTAGTCTGATTACCGATTGCAATCTCTAAACCAATTCTGTTCATGATTTTGCATTTTCCATTTTTGAATTGTAACTGAAATCCTTTCTCAACTAATTGACCAACACTCAAAATATTATGTTTTAAACCTTCAACATAGTAAACATTATTAGTGTTATGCTTACCATCAAGAGATATTGAACCCTTGCATTTGATTTGACAAGCTTTGTCATCTCGAAATATCAGTAAGCCGCCATTATATTCTTGAAAGCTCAAGAATTTACCTTTATCTCCTATCATATGATGTGAGCATCCAGAATCAATGATCCATTCATCCTTTACTTCAATTTTAGTTTCCAAGATCTGTTCTACTAGTTGGACTATAGGTGCCAGTTGATCTTCTATTATAGCAACAAAAACCCATCCATTGTCTGTCGGATCTTCATCAGAATCCTCAGTCACTCCTTCATCAGCAACATAACAAGATTTGTCTTTATTCTTCTTAAATCTGTATCTCTGATATTCAGGATTAGTCTTGTATGTTCTTCAAGCTTCTTCTCTTAGTCTAGCATGTCTATCGAGGCATCTTGAAGCCATATGACCAATCTTATTGCAGTTAAAACATTTAAAGGGTGCTTTACCTTCATAATTACTCCCAACTAGACCTTTAGGCATTTTTCTTGCAAATAGTGCTTCAAGCTCTTCAATTTCTTCATTTTCTTTCCTGCTTTCCTCAAGTTCTCTTGCATAAAAGCCTTTCCAATTGGATTTATCAAATGATGATGCAGATGATGTTGATGATTTGAAGGCTAAATCTATCTTTATAGTAGCAATAGGACCAAATTCCTCAATTTCAAAGGGTGAAAGTTTTCCAATCAATGTATCTCTAGTTACTGATGTATTAGGCATTGTTCTTAACTCATTTATAGTAGTAACCTTCAGTTTATATGCCGGTGGCAATCCTCTTAAAAATTTTGAAACAATTTCATCTTCACTTAAGGTTCCTCCACAATATTTAATACCCAAAATAATTTCATTTACTCTTTCCACAAAAGAAAAAATCCTTTCATCTTCTTCCATTTTCAGATTTTCATACCTAACCTGAAAGCTTTCAAGTTTTGCAATTTTAACTGTGGAATCTCCTTTATTCAATGTTTCCAAATGATCCCAAATAGGTTTAGTAGTTGATCTGTCTGATAATCCCATGATTTGTTGATCTATTAATATGCTCAAAAGTGCTTCTCTTGCTTTACAATCATTTTCTTCATCTTTACCTAAGGTGGGTGGATTAAGCTGACCGAGAGTAGCGGCAGTATAACCATTTTTTGTAACTTCCCAAATGTCCTTTCCAATGCAATTCAAATGTGTCTCCATTCTGATCTTCCATATGCCATAGTTGGTTCCATCAAGTTTAGGACTGTCCTTCCTGAAATAGTTAGTAGACATTGGATCTCCTCAAGTTGTTAAACTTGTACAAAAGAGGACTAGGCTCTGATAGCAATTGTTAGGTCCCAGAGGCAACTGAGGAGGGGGATGAATCAGTTGCTCAATATAAATTTAAACCAAAACAACTTAACCAAATTATTACTAAATACTGATGAACCAGTCTATTATATCGGTGGACAGTTTTAATAGATAAATATAATACCGGAAAAGAATACTGCATGAAACAAAAAGACAAAGTCATCCACATTACATAACACCAATATTTGTACGTGGAAACCCTGTAAGGGGAAAAACCACGATGGGAAACCTTACCCACATTCAGATGATACTATTGCAGATAGTAAGTGTACATAAATGGGATCTGCACATCCAAAAAGGCCAAACACCTAGAGCTTACTGCTCAAACACAAATGGGAGTCACAATGACTACAATTGGATGGTTAAATCCAATAAGAATGTACTGCTCAAAGTAGCATCTTCATTGGCTGGATTCAGTACCGGTGTAGTTCTGATATGCTTTCACAAAAACCTAGCTTCACCTTAAAATGATGTCTGCATGTATAGCTCTGCTTAATCTCGCATATACCTTCTCATAATTCCTTTTTCACATTCCACATTTGATCTTACAATTAAGACCTTATATTTATACCATAACCTAAGACCAATTTTAGTAGGTCGGCTCTACAAGATATTACAATAAAATTATTTTACAAATAATACAATACCCGATGCAATAACTGATTGAACATGTCAGCTTAATGCATTTACAACAATAATTAATCATCTGCATAGTGTGTCATGCTGATCTGGAAAAGGTAAACCTGTCGGTGTAACCCTGGACCTATTTGCCGGTAACAACAAATATGCAAATATGAATATGCTAATAAACAATTCTTCAAGATAAGATGTCCAAAAAATGTCTTCAACATTACCAAGTATTTTCCATGCTATTTAAAGTGCTGGTGATCATTATATCTTGCCGATGTACCATATACTAGTGACTGTGCAAAAGTTACTTGCTTGTCTGTGAATGTTGCTGGATCTCCAAAGTGCTAGAGTTTTTAGTAGATGTTGACATCAATGACAAATCCATACCAAAATACCAACACGGGGGCCATGCCCAAAGTGGACGGTAGGATAACTCCTCAAAAGTGAGTTAAGAAGTGATAACCTAATAATTGATTAGGGGGTGGGTAGATAAAATATTAATTAAGATAATGTGCCTCACACATGGTTGAGTGGTTGTATAGGCTCAGGATGTGGTGAGAAGGCCTGAAATAGAAAACTTACCACCTTGTCTTCATGAAAGGATTGGTAGGGTCCGCATGAGGCTTAGATTGAGCCGGAGGTTCAGGAGACGTTACCAAGATAACCCAGGATGGGGGTCGGGACCTATGGAGGCCTACCAAGGTATCCACCATAAGCCATGTGATGAAACTCTCTCCTTAGAGTCACTAGTGTTTCTGAGTTGAGTCACATGGATGTTTGCGGAGTCATGTAGTTCTTTCGTACTTGTCCTATTTTGCTTTCTTGAGGGTTTTCTACTATCTCCTAGCATGGTGGGGTAATTCCATTTAGGGATCACATGGTTGGGTGGTAGTGCCACTTCCCATCGGATGTTCTAGATTGTATCTTCAGGTGAGGATAGGCTTCACTGGTGTTTCTTGGTTCGTGGTTCATGTACCAGCTCTTTTTCATGATCATTGTTTAGTTGAGACCTTATGGTTATTATATTGGTGGAATGTATGTAAATTCAATTTCTTTAATCTTTTGTATATATGGTTTATGGATAAATAAATGCATTGGAATACTTTGGTTCTTTCATTATGGAATTTAGATGTATGTGTATGTTTTATCTTAAGCATTTATTTTACCTAATTAAGTGGGATAATTGGATTAACCATGATGTTAATATAATCTACAAATTAATCTTCGTTGGTAACCTTTAGGAAATCACGTGTTAGACTTCCATTGTTTTATTAAACATGCAACTGTTATAATAAATGCACTTAATCTTTTTAAAAAAAAATGTTTCACCCTTTAGTTGCCTAGTTGTGTTGTCTTCGTTTAGGGTTCCTGGTAGGGCATTACACCATCTCTTTTCTTTCTGTTACGACATACTGTCTTTTCATCTCTATTATTTTGATCAAGCATAAAAAAAATTGCAGCATGTTTTTTTAGTGCAAAATCTGTTGCAATGTGTACGCCCTTGGTCTCCTTGTGTTGTACAGTGCAAGAGACGGGTTTGTGGCATAGCTTAACCACCTCCTATGGATTTTATGTGTCACGTGGTTGTATTGGGCATTAACATGTTGATCTTTTGGTGAAACAACAACCATGTTTCCAAAAAGTGGTATTGGAGCTTGGTCACAAGTTCAAACCCCCCACTTGTGTTGGGGGAGGTGGATTGTTGCAAGGTGTGCACCCTTAGTCTCCTTGTGTTGTGTAGTGCAAGTGACAGTTTTGCGTCATGGCTTAACCACTTCTTGTGGATTCTATGTGTCACACAATTGTATCAGGCATTAGCAAGTCGATATTTGGGTGCAATGACAACCATGTTTCCAACAAAATCTTCTTCTTAGATTTTTCCACAACAGTATAGAAATTGCATTTAATATGATCTTGTTTATTGTTTTTTTGGTTGGGGTATACCAATAGAAAGGCAATATGAAAATTTAAAGGCATGTATGTATGAAAAAGATGCGTGCAGAAATATATAGTAGAAACAACCAATGACAAAGAAGAACAAGGGTTTTGTATAGCAGGAGTAAACAAAAATAGGGGATTCGTGGTCTTTGAATTTTTCTAAGCATAATGAGTGAGTAGTAGCTCTGTTTTACATTATTGAGCTATGTATAAATTTTATACTTGAATATATAAAATTTATAGCAAAGGAATTCTTCCCTTTGTCACATTACATTCTACTCTTATTTTATCTCTATTTTTCCTTTGTCTCTATTCATAAAAAATTCCCCAATGATGAAATGCGTAACAAATGTATGTTGTCATTCAAAAAGAGTATGTTTTCATTAAATATCTATATGAAATCATAGAATTCCCCATTCATAAAATATTAAAAAGAGTTTCTATTTGTTGTCATTCAACAAGAGCACGTTTTCCTTCCATAACTTTATTGAGACATAGAATTTATGACTGATGAAAAGAGTAACAACTATATGTTGACATTCAAAAGGATTATATTTTCATCAAGGATGCATTTGGGGATATTAGTTTGAGGGCCATATTTTGGGGACAACAATTCTACAAGGTAATGAACAATAATATAATAGGAGCAATATAGCATGACAATATTAAAATGTAATTAGATGATGTATGCATAAGCTTGCATGCCAACTACATTCCAAAAATAAAATGTTTATATATACTTCTCATACAATACCACAATGTACCAAACCATGGTAAATGAACCTTCAATCTCTTTGCATATGAAAATAATTAATGACTAACACATATCAATAATTTTCAGGTTTGAGGCTTTTTCTAACAGTAAAATCACAAATCCAGATTATTGCTTTCAATGTTAACTATTATATTATTTATATCATTAACTATGAATCTAAATCATGTTGTATTACTCATTCATGATATCTTAGTGGTTGATCCCTACCTTTTGATCATGTTCCAATTGGGACAAATTTCCATCTGCATAATGATAGTGTGATTGTTAATCTTCCAGAGACACTAGCATACCTAGAGGACTAGGGTACATAGAGGATTCTAGCATGGTATTATAAATTTACTTTAGCATTCTATCATCCCAGTTGAGTTCCCAAGTACACCTAGGGTGCCAATGTTCTCAACTATTTGTCAATGGGGTTTATGCGACCCCAAAAGGGGCTATCTTATCCTTGAAATATTCTTGTTAGGTCTTGGAGACTCTAGAGAACCTATGATGTGGTCCTTGTTATTTCTAAGTGATAATTTCTTATGTTGTGTTCTTTTTTTAATTTGTCGTTGTCCATAGGAGGCCAATTATCACACCTAGAACCAAGGGGGTGCCCTAGTTGGTTGTGAAAAGTATTGTAAATTCTTGTGAAGTATTAGAATAGTTTAAATCTACTTTTGATTAACCTAAGCCTTCCTTTATGGTTTGTTGTTATTTAGGGTCCTCAATCGTCTTCTAGTGCAAGTTTGAGTTGTGATAAGATGTTGTATGTTCACAATTTGAACTACTCAACTCCTATAGGTGTTGTAAGTGTTTGGGGTTGAGTTCGTTAGTGTCGTTAGACGTGGATTGGATTTTTATTATTCCCTCATCACATCCTAGTGCCTTTTGTGAGAGGATACAATTGTGGTATGTGTCAATCCTAATCATGGAGTCATCATCCCTCTCTCTATTTTATCGTTCATCATTATGAGTGGTTCCACCTTATTAGTCTTTCATTGTTGTCACCTTACTTGAGCATTGGTGATGTTTTTTGTAGTATTTATTATAGGTAAAAGTGTCTCTTGTGGCACTTATGTGCACATTTTCATGCAATTGTGACACATTGTGTTATATATTTGTGTGGTAGTATTTCTTGCTCTTCTAGAATAGTTCAAAAAAAATATTTCATATTTTCTTGGCTTTGTCCTAAGCAATTCTATTTTGGGGGATTACATTTATTTTTATACTTTTGACTTCGTAGATAATTGTAATAAATCGCGTAGGGATTACACTACTATCAGCAAATGACCATATATTTTTAAAATTATTAAATTTTTATAATGGTGGCTATGGAACATGAAGTTAAAAATTCTACAAGAAATTCATGACTACATAAAGAGTAGGAAAAAATATTATAATAGTATTCGTCGAAGGAAGCACAATTGTCTATAATTTGGTAGCTTACATTATTTAAAAATGCTAACAAGTACACATAAAAATAATTTGTTTGTCAAAGATCTGTAAATGTAACCATAAGAGATGAAATGCTATTATGTATTTATTGAGTATTGTCTATGACAAAAATTACAAAAAAGTTTTTTGATTTTATAGTTCAATTGAATCCTCCTACATGTAAGATGCATGCAATCCTTGGTATAATTTTTATTAAACACCTAACTAGCTGCGTAGAAGAAAAAGTAAAAAATGTTTGTACGATAAATTATATTAAAAAATATAGATATGGTAATATGCTTAGAATTTTTGAATTCCCTTATACCATTATAAGTGATGAATGAAACAATTTTAAATAAAATATTATTAGTTTAAACCAATCTATTTCCTACTATAAGAATGAAAATAACCATAATGTTAAACAAAGAGGAAACACTTAGAGAAATATTAGTGGAATTTGAAATATATAGCTAAACAAATTAAAATTTAGGAAGTAGAATGCATTACATGACTACAACAATAAAATCAATTTCCTCCGCACTGTGTTTGTTGTCCTCAGTCCTTTCCTCTTAGCTCCCTAGCTCCAGTGACCCCTACAATCTCAACTGCATTTGCCTCATCATATTTATCTTCATCTAGTAACCTTTTCAAGTGTCATGTAGTCCCATTGTTAATTGTCCTCCTCAGGTTCCTTGATTTTGGAAAATTGATACTAGATAGTATATCACTCCTCTGAGCTTGTAGAAAATCCACATTTTGTGTTTACACAATAAGAAATTTGCATACCTCACCCCTCCTAATGTATTATTTGTGTGGGAGGGGAATGAGGAGGTTGTCATCCACATTGATGATCATCACATCAATGCCACACAAATATGCATTCTCAAACACCATCGGCATTAGTTTTTTGGCTCTCTTTGGAAACTCTCATATATAACACAATGGTAAGGAAAAATGCCAGAATGTCAGAAATGACCCTAGGCCTATGATACGCCACCAGAAAATCCAAACCCAATACTGTCTTAACCGCATTCATTATGTACAATTGGTCATTCACCAAGACCTCCCCTAAATGTTTATCAATGACTTCACCTACAAATGTTATATGTGGTTTCATTATCCTAAGGATAATTAGGGTTTCCATCACTCCCACCTCAACATTTCCAAATCAAACATGTAATATGGAAATATGGTAATACCCCGATGTCCAATTTAAAGGCATTCAATTGGCTTCATCATAAATGTCTCATTAAATGCATACTTACCATAACTTTCCTTGTGTGACATATATTAATAGTATACATATCTTCTTTTTTAATTTTTCTAATTGTTGATACAATTCATAAACCCATTGCAATACGTGTGTAGAAATTTAATGTCCTTCTGGAAAAGATCCCACAAATAGAATTAAAATTTCACAAGAGATTTGCAAAGAAAAATAAAAAAATCCTTGATATTATTATTGATGTGAGATCAAGAAGTATATTCTAGAGATAATATATGTAGTAATTATCATGACAGATCATAAACTAATTAATATTCCTAAAGGAATATTTACATTTTTCTCTATCAAAGACTCCACATTATAACTTAGACATTACTACTCTACCATTTTCCAAAGAGACCAAGATTCCTTAAAAAAACTCTCTTCATTACAACCTTGGAATTCCTTTAATAAAATATAGGAGTAGCTTTACGAATGTAAGATTATAGCTATAAAAGCTAGAGGAGGAGATCACAAATACATTTTGTCTCCATAAGAAATAGAGGGGGAGCTCCATAAATGATGTAATCAAAATAGGTAGGCAGCTAGGGAAAGGCCATCTATAACTATAATGACCTTTCAATACCCCTTTAACCATCTCTTGTGATTTCAATACCCCTTTAACTATAAAGAAATCTATTGTACTGCTATAAACACAGTCATCCTGAAATATTCTCCACCCAGTGTCATTAAACCTATATCTTATGAACACACGGGAAACATCTACATATGGGCATTGTATTTCTGATATTGTTCTTGAAAGAGTGTAGAGGAAAATATTTATAATGCTACTTGATCAACTCAATATTTATCGATTTATAAAAAACCTCAAAGCTCTAAATTTATAAGTTCTAAATATTCCTTTTCTCCTTTTTGCCTTTTCAAAGAATCAAAACTTATATGCCATAATCATTTTTAACTGCGATTTCAATTTATTCTACAATAACAAGCTAAAATTTGTACACATAGTGGCATGCAACTCTTCGCACCACCTATTGAATGGGTCAAAACTTATCAGTTTGCTATAATCATTTAACTACCAATTCAATATTTTCTTCATGAACAAGCTAACATCTTTACCCATGCAACTCTTCGTGCCACTGACACGCATAAAGTCCTCTATTAGGAAAAGTGTTTTGCATGTGAAGGGATCACTTATAATATTAGATCAAGATTTTATAGGAGTGAAAAAGTAAGTTTCTTATTCCAATGGATATACAATTGACTTACAACTAAGATGTGACGTGTTTTCTATATTGTTATTTTTCCAAAAAAATAATGAAAGATTCACCTTAATTATTTTATATTCAATTGCACTTTGATTTTGATGTATTTCTGAAACAAAGGAAATCACACTTTGATTTTGTTGTATGTTTTAAACAGATCCCAAATAGCTTCAATAAACCAGTTCTTATGTCCATGGCATAAAGTCTTTCTGAGATCAAGAATGCAAACCAAAGCAGCAGATCATTTCAATTTAGTGAGCTACTCGAGTATTAATTCCTAACATTAACACAACTATGTGTGTATTTGCATAAATAATTCTAATAGATCCATTATATTACTCTATACTTATGGTAACTTGAAAATAGACTTTAATTCCTTCCTTGAAAGAAACCCACATACACACTATGTAGTCACACATTGATAAGGAAATTGCCAAGGCAAATAAAAATATCTTTAATATTATGACTCATGTAAAATTTGGAAGTACAAATGCAGACAATCGTAGCAAAAATATAGTAGTCTATTCATGAACTAAATAAAAAACTACTAATAGAAAGTGTACATTCTTTTACCATGAAACCACCCTACACACTAGACAAGACAAAGCCTTGTTTCTACTCTCCATAAAGATAAGAAAATTTCATAATCCTTCTTTTCGGTCTTGGTATTCCTTTTATAAAAATAAGGAATTAAACAAGCTACTGAATGTTTACATGTGATCCCCTTTTTACCTATCATTGGTCCACTTATAATATAATATTGTCCTAGAAAAATTTGTTGCCTCTATTTTGTCTTCAAGCAAAATCGCTAGGCTAGTATACATGAAAGGTTTGGTGCCGAGACATAGAAAGCTTCCATGAATGCCAACTAACTTATGATTCATGCCACTACCACATATTTGTGGTTATTGATGTAGATAATACCAAGATGAAATATTCTCATTACCTTTCCTAGTAGAGGAGAACTTTGGGAGTTTTATTCAAGCAATGATTCTTGAATCTAAAATTGCATCTCCTGTGCATTCACCTAGCTCTCTCTCTACATTCTACCCATTATAAGGGGGAGATGGTGGTTGGTAGAGAGATCATTATTATTTGTAACTGTAGCTGATGTTTGGAGTTCCACTCAAGCCTTTCAATAACCCTCTAGTTACCTTTGATAATTTCAATATCCCTCTAGCTACAAGGTAATTCATCTGTTAGACTTGTGTGAATATTATTGTCATTGATATCAAACTAGTTATCTAGTTTCGACTGGATATTATATATAGTTTTGTGCTATCTGGATTGGTCCAAATACTATATGATATTGTATGCAAGTGGTATGTGCAGTTATTTTCTTATGGGAAAATGTTATGATGTAATAAGATGGAGGTGATATAATAGAGTGATCTATGAAGTAATTTCTGGGAGATCTTTTGAGTTCTCATTGGTTCAGGTATCAGCTATGTGTTCTATTATTAGTTGTTTTGGTCATGTTGGTTGTATCTCTTCTAGTTTTGTATTGCGGTGTTCTTGGTATGCATGGAGTCTATATATTTGGAGTTTGGAGATGTTGTTCTTAAGTTTTGTAATAATGGGTTATTATTTTTGGGTTTAGATGACCTTGTCTCATTTCGATAATCTTGATGTATGCGTTAGCAAATGAAGTATGAAAAAGGAAGGGTGTAGAGATCTTGTTGAGTCCGATATGAGTATCTTACTTATGTTGGATAATGTGTTGGGCTTGGATTTCACTTTATTTTGTATTTATGTCCTCCGATATATATATATATGTAGTAGCATGTGTTGTGATATACAAGATAACAGATTGAGGAAGTATGCATGAGATGTTCATGCAAAAGATAGTAGCAAAGCAAAGTGTGTAGTTTGAAATGTGGACAAAAAAAGTGTAAGTTGCAAATAGAAAAGGAAGATAGTGTTGTAGTGGTGCATTAGTCCTTCACCAAACCTACTACAAGATAGTTGCATAGAGATCTCTAACCAAATCTACCATAGGGTTTGGGAATTGTGATATGAGCTTAATTTGGGAACTGATCTCATGCATTTAGAGATGCAATCCTTTTCAGTTCAACCTTTTATGTTGCAGTGAGAATTACAGCAGAGAGTCATTCTTTTGTATCTTTGTAGTGAGCAGTCTGACAGTGAGTCATTTTTTTAATATAGCAATGAGCCACCTGAAAATGAGCCACCCTTTTGTAAACACCGTATAACAATTTATATTCTCTTGAGAGTTAATACTCTTTGTGGTTTTACCCATTTGGGTTTTCCATGTATAAATTTTGGTGTTTCTCTTGTGGTTGTGTTCTTCATGTTTATTCTACATTTTCTTTTTAATATTTTTTTAATGAAGTTTGATATTTTAATAGAAGGTTAAAGTTTGTTAAAAGTTTTATATTTTAGGGAAGACTAGTTCACCCCCCTACCCTAGTATTTTGGTCCTTTCAATCTATTCAGCAATTGGTATCAGAGCTTTGGTTTCTTACTTGGAAGCTTAACCACTTGAGGGAGATCCATGTTGGTTGAATCATTGCACCTATATGGATGACCCAAGATTTTCAGCTGGATAAAGATTTGAAGACAACTCAAGTGAGTATTTGGAAAGTGTTGAATCAAAGAATGAAGAATTGAAAGAGAATGTGAAGATAGCGAATGAATGTGTACAGAAGCTAAGAGAGAAAATTTGGAAATTCAAACTGGGGCATAAGGAGGTTAACAATCATTTGAAGCAGGTGAATGAGACTATTAAATATTTGATGCAGAAGATTAAGGAGAAAGACAAGACAAAACAATCCCTGAAAGAATTAATCAAGAAGAACTCTGAAAAGTGTGAAAAGATAGAGCAAGAAGTAAAGAATTTGAAGATAGAAAATAAGGTCCATGATATTAGTAAGCTCCTATAAGATTTGATCAATGTGCAACAAACTCATTTGGACAAGACCACACTTTGTTTTCAACCTGGTATGTGTTCGGATCAAAATGATAAAGAGAAAAATAAAGAAGTCAAAGCTGAAAAGGAGAAGAAATCAGAATATGAGAGAAAATCTAGGAATAAAAAATCTAATGCAAAAGACCACTAGTTCAATAGCCTAATGCATAAAGGTACGGTCCATCTTTTAATGGCTATTATTTTCAATGATATAAATTTGGAAATAAGGTAGTAAACTATAGAAGCATTTAGTGTTATATTTGCAAGAGGTTTGGTCATAAAGAAAATAATTGTAGAAATCATAATCATAATGTGATTGAAGAAAACAAAATGAGTTACAACTTTCATAGATACTATTATACTTGTAATAGCTATGGACATAAGGCTAATCAATGTACACATTGAAATGTGTAGAAATCTGCTGAGAAGAGTGTGATGAAGAATAGTGAACCAAAGAAGAAAGAAAATTTGGTCTGGAGAAGGAAGAGTGAGAACAAAGGAAGTGAGCTTGATGTACTAGAATTTGGCGCAGGCACCTCTTCCTCTAGTAAGTAAGTATAATTCTTTGGGTCAGGGGGAGTTCTCTTTTGAAAAAAAATCTTCTATCCTCCCTGTTTGAGTGGATAATGTCATTGACTCGGCATGATAGTATTTTAAGTACTTTAAAGGCTATTTGCTAATTGAAGGAATTTTTCGGACACCATTGATAAGACAGTCCTTAGCAGAAAACCCCTAAGGGAAGTGTTTTTTTTTTGGCAAGATAAGTATCAACTTTTTTAATTCATTCTTTCATTATCAGTTATTTGTGCGTAATAATATTGTGAACAGTAGAGGAGTAGTAAAAAAAGAGAGTAGTGTGAGCAATCATGGAAGGAGAATTGATCATCCATGAATCTAGCAATGTGTACTTTTAGGTTTTAGACAAGGTGTTCCTAGATGAATTTAACTTAGAGAAAATCAGAGATGTTGAAGCTGGTTCGAGTAATATTGCGAAGCAAAACATCAAATTTGGAAAGAAAAGGTTTGAATCTATGCACAAAAATCCCTTGGTTTGATAATGCGGAGATTATCAAGATGATCCTTAGCTGTGTACAAGATGACAACATTGTGTTGGATAAACCCTATCCAATCTCAAAGGAGGTTATCTCTTTGATCACTGGCTTATGCAATAGTGGAGAAGTTCTTACAAAGAAGTCAATCTTGAATAGAGAAGTGGAAGCCGTAACTAGCATGAAGGGTGATCAGCAAGCATTGATCATTAACATAATCATCAACCCTGTGGTGAGGTATACTGCCTATGACATCTCTTATAAAATCTATTTCAAGAATAGGGAAGGTACCACCTCGACAATTGTAGTATATATGGCACATATGCTTGCAATGAAAAACAAGTCATTTGACTTATGTGAATTGTTGAGAGAATTGTTGTCAAAGAATGTTAAGATGACAAAAGAAAAGAATTATCCTTTCTAGTATGGTTCATTGCTTATGAGTTTGGTTATGTATTTTTTGGGATCCCTTCCAACAAGAGACAATATTATATGGGAGTCTGGTGTTCTGATTGCAAGGAAGATATTTAGATAACTCAACATTCTTGATAATAAAGAGGAAGTTTGTAATTTTTATTTCAAATCTTTTTTGGTCATGTGGAGTGTTGGCACAATATCCTCTGTTTTTTGGTTCTAGAGGTTCTTGCTCTAGAAAGAAGAAAAGAAGACAATATGTTCCTGTTAGTTTTTCAAAGTCAAATAGAAACAAGGTAGAAGATATTGTAGTGATTGAAGATCTGGAGTCTCTTGTAGAAGGAGGAGATTGGGCAATTGCATAGAAGGAAGCTGGAGAATCAAATGATGAATCTAATTTGCTAAAATTAGTAGATAGTGAGGATGAAATAAAGAAAATTGGTATGATGTGGCTAACTTCATTTGAGTCAGATATAATTGAAAGCATTCTTTTGAGCCATTTGATTTGGAATAACATGAGCATTGAGAATATTAGTATTTTGCATTCGGAATCCCTAAATTAAGTTATAAAGGAGTTCTCTGAGCAATCTATTGAGGGACATAAAATCTATGAAAAAAAAGATTTGATATGCAGAATTTGTTGAATGAATGTGGTGGTGTGCAAAATGTTTTATCAGCATGTATTGAGGAACTATATCTATAGTGCTAGAAGAGTCTAAATGTATTGTATCTCTTGGCCAACAGTTGTAGTGAAGCACAAAAGAAAAATTGATGCTATTGAAGATAAGTTGATAGCTTTAGGCAATTTTTTTGATTTTCTGGTTGATAAGGATGGTGAGAAAAGGAAAAGAATCAATTCTCTTCAAAGACAGAAAGAATACTTTGTGAACATGTTTTGGGAGGTGAAGAAGATTGTTGAGGTGAAATTGGAGCTTTTTTCTATGTTGCTTGAAAGTGCAGTTGAGTATGAGTAGAACCCATCTACTCTAGATAGTTTTTCCCATACATTTGATTTGTTGGTGGAATGAAGAAGCCTTTCAATAAGCATTAAATTGGTCATTTTCTTGGGAAGTTCTTCTTCCAGATCTGAAGGAGAAATACAAGATTATCTTTCTAAATAAGACTAGATGAAGGTTCTTGTGTGGTATTCAGTTCTTGTCATTTTTGCAATTGTGTACATACATCATGTTCCTTTATTTTCTTTTCTTTTTCATAAAAGACATCATTTGTCCTTGTTGTCAAAAGGGGGAAAAGGGAATGTGCATTTTTTGATTTGAGGAGTTGCATAAGTAAGGGGGAGCTGAGTCATACACAGATATGTTTTTCAGAAATTTTTTACATCAATGACAAAGGGGGAGATTGTTAGACTTCTATGAATATTATTGTCATTGATGTCAAACCAGTTATTCGGTTTGGACCGGATAGTATATGTAGTTTTGTGCTATCCAGATTGGTCCAGATATTATATGATATTGTATGCAATTGGTATGTGTATTTATTTTGTTATGGGTAGATGTTATGATGCAATAAGGTAGAGGTTATATAATGGAGTGATCTCTGAAGTAAGATTTGCAAGATCTTTTGAGTTCTCATTGGTCCTAGTATCAGCTATGTGTTCCAGTATTAGTTGTTTTGGTCATGTTAGTTGTTTTGGTCATGTTTGTTGTTATCTCTTTGAGTTTCCTGTTATAGTATTCTTGGTGTGCATGGAGTCTAAATCTTTGGAGTTTGGAAATGGTGTGCTTAAGTTTTTTAATAATGGGTTAGTATATTTTGGTCTGAATAACCCTATCTCATTTTGGTAATCTTGGTATATGCATTAGCAAATGAAGTGTGAAAAAGGAAGCATGTAGAGATCTTGCAAAGATCGATGTGAGTGTCTTGTTTATGTGGGATAATGTGTTGGGATTGGCCTACACACTATTTTGTATTTATGTCTTTCAGTATTTAATATATTTTCTTTAATATAAAAATCGTGAAAAAAATTAATGCTTCCCCCCACCTAGAAAAAAAAATAATGAAAGATTCTCCAGGGTTTTAAACCTTTATCTAGGGGGGGGTTTCTTAAAGTTATCCCTAGAGATGAGTATTAGTAGTTAGGTTGGCAGAGCTAACTTTTTCTTGTTATGATGAAGTTTCCCTAGTACCTTTGGGACCCTCGTCTTTCTTGTAAATAGAATTTGCATCCAATGAGCAACCAATTTCCACATTGTAATTTACTATTATTTTAGTGAGTCTTACACATTGTCTCTATGTATGAAACATAAAAATAGTTGCTTATTCAATCTTAGGCAAGGATTATAATGCAAAAATTAGGAATAGGAGCTACATGTTGAACTCTAGTTCATTTATTAGGAATCTAATGCATTTATAGGCCACTAACACATTCCTGGGATACTAGTGGTAGAGTCCTTTTGGTGTGCTATACTTCTCTAATATTCTTTAGTCTTGTAATTTTCAACGACTATTATTTGCAAGCAATTTTTAAAGAAACTTTGTAGCAGTGATAACTTTAAGAAACCCCCGCTCAAAAAAAGATATAAAATCTTGGTGAATTTTTATTTGTTTTCGATAACAATAATAATTTTTATTGGCGAATTTCATTTTTTAAAAGAAAAATATTAATCTTATTGGTGATTTTTTTTACATCAAATTTTTTTGGTAGAAAATATTGGTAAATCTTAGAAAATAATAAGAGTATGCATTGATTAGTATTGCAAATAATTTTATTCTAATAAATGAATTCTTCTAGAAAAGTAGAGGCCTAAGGTGGAAATCATTAATGAGTTTAAAGGGTAGACAGTACTTTATTTAATTACTGCCATTAATCTAAACTAATATAATATCCCTCTTTGTATTTTGTTAGATAAAATGTACTTAAAATATACAATACTCATGGGGCCCAAAATTGTTTTTATACCATTGATTTCCATTGAGCTCAAAAATTGAAAAGCAACTCAACCTCCATGAGCATTACAACTTGTAGGTACAATTTACCTCATGGAATGAAATGATGGTCATTAGATTATATTTTGAATCAATGGTGGCAACTAAAGATTGTTAATAAAACCCTAAAGTAACTAATAATTATGATGTATTATTGTCGAATTAATTCAATTTTTTATAATAAATCATAAAATTTTGGCAAATCTGATATAATCATGCATCGAATATTTTGGCGAATCTTTGACTTCAAAAATTTAATAAAATAAACTCTCTGGCGATTTAAATAAGAATAAAATAAAATTTTGTAAAAATGTGGCGATTTAGGTCACCTTAAAATGTGAAATATTAGTCAAATTTTGATTTCCAAATTTTAAAAAATGGCCAATTGGCAAATATTAGCCACTAAAAAAGTCACTGCTTTGTAGGCAAAAGTTATATCTCTAGGACTTATGATTCTTCTGATGTTAATGCTTGGTTAGGTTAAGAAACCTTTTTTATCTGACCTTTTCAAGATTCTACCCCTTTACATTACATTTTATATTCCATTCTTATAAATATTCACAAGCTGCATTATGGCACCCACATTTACTTTTTGATGTGTGTTTTGGCAATGGTTTCATAAATGAAGACCATGTTATATTGATGTATGTTTTTCGAATAATGTCATAAGTGCTCACATTTAGTTTTTGATATGTGTTTTGACAACGATATCATAAATGAAGACCATGTTATATTGATGTATGTTTTTCTAAGGATACCATAAGTGGGGACCATGTTATATACCTAGTACTATTTCAATTTTCTTTATACACAATGTGGCATCATTATTAGATGATGGCCCACCATGTGCCATGTTTGGCAGTATTTTTCTAGCTCTTTTGGTGCTAGTGTGTCCTTTCGTCTTAGAGATATACCACTTCCATGTGATGCCAATGATTGTAAAATTGGAGGTTTCCAGATTCAAGGTTAGCTTTATATCCATAATTCATACACACATGTAATAATGAAATGAAAAAATCAAAATTGAAAACGTCTGTATTAAATACACGTTTCTTATAGCCTTGTGTGAAATCAAGAGGGGAAGAAAACAAAAGTGCAGTGTGAGGATTCCATTCGCTTGGCTATAATTGGCAACAGCTGTGAGAATTCGTTTGGTTAATTTAAAATTTAGAGATTGTGGTAATTACATTTAGAAATAGGCGAGCAATTCCAGTGAAGGTGAAATTCATACTCTCACATGTTGAAATATCGTAAACTAGTGCTTTGATGCGATATTGCTCATCTCTAGTATAAATTCCTTCATTGACAATCGGAAAGGCAAAGGCAGGCTCACAGTTTGATTGCAGTATATGCTGAAAAGTGAGCCCATGGAATTCCAGAAGCTGTCGAGGGATGTAAACTTGATATCAAGTGAGTGGCGTTTGGCTTCTGTTGATGAAGTTAGAAGCAATTTCGAAGAGATTAAAAGCCAAGCTGGAATCCTTCAGCAGTGGAGTATTCTCGGCCTTTTAGATGGATGCGTGGTGGAGTTGGGGTTGGGGTATTCTCCGCCTTTTAGATGGATGGGTGGCGGGGTTCGGGTATAATTATGAACTTGAGCAAGGCTACAAGAGCATCACGACAATGGGAGAGATGCTGGTTGTTAGAACCAACATATCAAGACCACCAAGTAAGTTAGTCAGGGAATATCTTCTCTTCTCTACTTGATTTGTATTTATATAGGGGACCACCATGTTATTTTGATGTATGTTTTTTGAATATGTAATGTGGTGGAAATTAGGGTTTCCACTATTAAGGTAACAAACCACTGATTTTTTTTTTAGGAACCAATTACATAGGGAATGCTACAAATTTGATAGATCTAAATCTAACAGTTCTAGATTCTAGTATATGGATGATATTATCAATTCTAGTTTTGATGTCATGCATACCAATATTTGTCTTATGATTTCTTAATAGTTTATAAATATTAATATGTATAGCATATTATTTCTGATCTCTTCTAGTGTGCCCATGGATCCAATGAATACAATAAAAAAATTCTCAAAAGATTCTAGTTCTTATGTTCTAAAGTACTTATACCCTTTCATGATGTTATACTGTAACATGTTTTTTCTAAAGGATTAAAGAATCCTTAATTTTTGATAGATTGTATCTCAATACAATTATGGTATTATATAAAAATAAATAAACTATGCTATTATATAAAAAAATAAGCAACGGATATTTAAAATAAATTAACGCATTAATTTTTTTTAAAAAATATTTTAGTACTTATTCTCTAAAGAACTTACTCCCTTATATGATCTTTTGTTGTAAGATGTTTTATCTAGAGCTTTACCAAATCCTTGATTGTCAATAGAGTGTATCTCAATACAATTGCATCTTCCTTGAATTTATCTGCAAAGGTGAAAATAATTTAACCTAATTTAATTCGAAGTAATATATTTATAGATATGGCATAATATGTATGGTTAAACAAAAAAAATGATTATATACATGGGTTTTGAAAGAAAATATTTATAGATTTATTTATGATCCATTCAACTCTAAAATTCAAGACAAAATGTATGAGAGTGAATATCAATCTATAAAGTGGTGTAAATATTAGAAAGTTATGTAGACTTTGTCATATATAAAGACTATATCAATACATGTCATGGAAATGTCTACATACTTTATTATAAACACCAATCCTATACATAAAAATTGATCAAATCTTGAAATGAAAAGCATAAGTTTTTTCCTTCCCATCCTTGATATCTCGTCGTAAAAAGGGTTTGAAGCTAGTAAGAATATATTTATATTAATTCTTAAAAACATGCTTATGAAAATTTTGACAAATGGAATAGAATAATGCAAAAGAAACTAAAGAAATATAGGATCCTCCTCCTCTAAAGGTTTTTAATATTAATAAATTCAAAAAATATATATCAAACTAATAGTAGGGAAACAAGTATATCTATGTTTAGGGTCTACTACACTAATTACTTTATTAGAAAAACAAAAAAGGGTGACATAATTGGCAAGAAAACAACTACAAAGAAATAAAGAACAAAAAAGGTAACTAGATCATAGAAACATTTCTACAAATGACCTTAGAGAGAATAAAATAAATAAAAGAATAATAAGGTAACTATATCATAGAAAAGAATAAGACAAAAAATATAGAAGGAAAATCTCAAGAACCTACTCAACATAAACATAAACTGCTCAAGTCTATCTATAGTCATAAGACACATGAAGTGGCTAAGCCTTTTTTTTTCTAGCACAACCAATAATAAAATAATAGCCTAACAAATAATGTGATTTTTTATGTATAAACCATAATTAATAAATGAGATCACATAAGTTTTGTTTTTTTCTTAATTAAGGACAATCTTAAGGTGTGTGAACAAATATTAGAGACCAAAAAGTGCCCACCCACTACAACATGCTCTTGTTATCATCATTTGTGAGCATTAAAGAAAATTTAACAATTTGAACTTTCAATATTGTATTGTTCACATACAAACACATGACCTACATTTTTTTCAAGCATCCTTACATTGTGGGAGAGCCTATTTTCATCTTTCCTTTGCCAATTCACCACTAAAATGTCATGAAGATGCTGTAAAGGTCAAAGAGGTAAGTATTTTTAGTTTTTTAGTTTAAATTTTTCATTAAATAGATATATTAAATTATTTTTAAGATGAAATTTGTCTATTTTTCTAGGAGATGAGAATGTACCCCCACATGATGAAATATCATATTGAAGGTACAACAACCACCATGACAAAGAGATCCTTCAATTCATTAACATCCTCTAAGAACACAAGAATGGTTAAAAAGTCAAATAGGAAATAATAAAAAGAAATTGAAGGCATTAATTGCAAGGTTAAAAGATTCAATAACAATAAACTCTCATAGGACTAAATTCACCATATCATTACAATGTATTATCTCTCATGTAGTATTGGTTAGTGGGAAAATGAAAAGTTGGTATGACAAGAGAGAGAACTAAAGACACTTTTATGTAGATAAAATATGTTACAAGCAAGGTAAAAAAAACAATTCAATGAAGTGGGTACTACTAGAAGTAATCTATTAGAAAAACAAAAAGTGGTGAAATAATATGGAATAAAAGAACTACAAGTAAAATGGAGGAATACAAGGAAAATAAAACAAAAAAAAGAAGAACCTAATATAAATTGAATAATTCTATTCCCCAACAAAATAACTATTTCATGACGTCATAATTTTTTTTTAAAAAATGAACTTAAAAGAAAATGAAATAAACAAAGAATAATAAGGAAAGCAAAATTAGAAAACAAAGAATAGAGCATAAAAAGTTAGCACAATATGCTAAATCATTACATAATGATGAAAAACAAATTCTAAGAGTGACTATGTCATACAAAAGAATAACATAATAGATTTTAGAAGAAAAATCCAAGGAATGTATTCAAAATAAACATAAATTTCTCATGTCTCTATCTATAGTCATAAGACTGCATGAAGTTGCTAGGAATTTTATTTTTTCTAACAATGACTAATAAATAAATAATAGTATTATAAACTATGGGATTTATATTCATGAACTCGTAATTAAAATATGAAATAACCCATGTATATTTTTAGTGTAAATAAGGACAACCTTATGGGAAATGCACAGATATGGGGGACCAAACAATTTTCTCTCACCTACAAAGCCCATAGCCTACTAAATGTTTCAAGCATGGTTGAGTTGTGGGAGAAACTGTTTTTCATCTTTCTTTTAGTATAATAAATTATGGGTTGTTGGAAATATGTGCAACATGGTGTTGTCATTGATGTCAACTCAATATGTGTTGTAGTTGATGTCAACTTGAGGGAATATCAAAGACAATTTTATGTAGATAAAATATGTTACAAGCAAGGTAAAAAAAAAATTTCAAAAACAAAAATTGGTTAAATGATAGGTAATAAAGGAGCTAGAAGTAAAATAAAGGAATAAAAGAAAAATAAAACAACAAAAAGAAGAAACCCATATAAATAGCTTGTAAAAATAAATCATTTTTCTATACAAACATATACAAAAGAAAGTCTTTTTCATTATTGAGATGTAAACAAAATGAAGTGAAAGTGTAACAATGTGGACATACAATCCAAGGGTTATCCCACATAGCCTTAAAAGAAACAATACACCCCATTCAATATATATATATATAGAAAAGCACAAATAGTTTGAATTTGCAAACTTTATGAGTAAAAGTATAGTACTAACACAATTCAAGGCATTAATATTATCTTTTATAAACCAAAATCACATGTATGAGTGCTCATTCTAGATCGTATAGCATGTAAAGTAGGGCTACAAGGATAATTGTGTTGTATAATAGTGATCATTTAAGTGACAATACCAAAATGAAGATAATAATAGATATATTGCACATTCATTGGTAAAATCTTAAATAGCATGTAGACAGAAATCAATGTTCTATACTAACATATACATGATCAAGTAGTTTTTCATTATTAAGATATCAACCAAATGAACTGAAAGTGCAACAATGTGGACATATAGTCCAAGGGTTATCCCACATAACCTTAAAATAATCAATAGAGCCCATTCAAAATATATATATAAAAGAATAAATAGTTTGAATTTACAAACTTTATGAGTAAACGTATAGTACTAACAAAATTTAAGGCATCTATATTATCTTTTATAAACCAAAATTACATGTATGAGTGCTCATTTCAGATCATATAGCATGTAAAGTAGGGCTAGAAGGAGAATTATATTGTATAATAGTGATCATTTAAGTCACAATGCTTTCCTTATTATTGAATTCTTTAAGTTGGGTTGTGGACAACACCACTGCATAGCCTAGCATTGCCTTTAAAAATGTAGCACATAATATAACATGCAAGAATACAAAGAAAAATTCAAGTCATATGGATGTTAATGTAATCCTTTAACATATTTTAAGACATAAAATTAAATATATAACTTTTGTTACCTATTGTGTCCAAATGTTAATAGTGATTCCCTTGTTGGAACAGAGCCATTGAGTTGTTTGTTTGAGACAAATCTTAAAAATTGAAGTTATGAAGATATATATTAGTGACATGCTTGAAGTTTTTAAATTTTCAGTATTGGTAGAAATTCCTTGAAAATAACTTAGTTTCAATAATTTTCGCATTTGCACATAAATTCATAGAAGATGCAGTTGTAATAAGATACACTCTAGCAACTATTGGCATTATTAAACCCTTAACAAAAAGATCGTATAGATAAAATGATATAAAGGAGTAAGTGTTTTCGAGTACACATAAAATTGTAAAAGACATAATGGTATTGGGATACACTATCAATAATTAAGGATTTTGTAAACCCTAAACAAAAAAATCATATGACATAAGATCATGTAAGGGAGAAAGTGCTTTAGAGCATAGGGACTAGAATATTTTGAAATAAATTTCAATGTGTTCGTGTCACTTATGAACACACTCGTATATGCCATAAATAGTAACCCTTAAGATAACCTTTGGTAAATTATCAATTCTACTAATAGATCAATGAGGTATTGAAAATAGTACTGGATAACATAATCCTTTCAAGTTCTTTGAAGTATGTTAGTGAATTAATTATCCTTAGATTAGAAGTTTACACACGTAGTAAAAGAGCCCAAGTACATATTTAGATCATCTTTTGTTTTACATATCTCAAAATGAGATACCACAAGCCTATAGTTAAAGGATACATAATAATTTCATATATTGATGGTGGGTATCTAATATCTTTAAATTCATCACCAGTTTTCTATCAATTTTTGAACCCGCTTTCACTCTAACTCATTTATCATTTTTATTAATACACCTAAAGTAGAGGAAGTCCAACAGTAGAAATCCCTTAAATAGTACTTTACAACATAAGGATTATGTGTTCATTTGATATATAGGCAGTATAAAATATATTGAATATAATATGAAGTGCATATTGATATTTATAAACTATGAAGAGTTCCTTAAAAATATATGCTGGCATGATAGTAAAAATAGAGCTACTAATTTCAACCATAAACTATATAACATCTTGAATCTTGTTTAGATATATAGTAAAGAAGAAACACAAAATGACATGGTACTTAGTAGACTTTAGAATGAAGGTAGATTTTAAAGGAGTGTAGAAGAAGAGCACTCAAACATGACATAGTAATTGGAACACATGAGAATGAAGGTAGAATGTAGAGGAGCGTGGAGGAAGAATAAATTTGAAACATAGTATAACATCAATAGTGAAAGGAAAAGATGGAAACCCATCATTCTTAGCACTTGCATCCTAGTTCTTTCTTGATCTTGAGGATCAAATTCTCTATCTTGGCTAGGTGCTCTACATCCTTGGCAAAAATGTAAAAGGCAAAGTGAAAAACTTTAATGATTTTATCATAAATAGATAATAATAGAGAACATTCTCTTGCTCCACCCCACTCAACTCTATTTTGGATTACATTTATGGATTGATTGAGCCATGTGCATGATGCATATAGTCAATATCCTTATATAAGTAGAAATCAAGTAAAGAAGAGAAGATATTCGCTCACTAACTTACTTGGTATTCTTGATGTGTTGGTTTTAACAATCGGTGTCTCACCCATCCCCCTCTTGTAGCCTGGTAAAAGTTCATACCCATACCCAAACCCCATCACCTATCCATTCAAAAAGTTGAGAATACTCCATGTATCAAAGATTTTATGCCTTTTAATCTCTTCTAAATTTCTTTTAACTTCATCCATAGAAGCCAAAATCCACTCAGTTAATGTTAGTAGGTTTACATCCCTAGAAACCTTCCTATATTCCATGGGGATAGTTTTGAGCAATCAAATTCAAAAAAAAACTATGAGCTTGCCTTTGGCTTTTCAATTGCATATGAGGGAATTTGTAGATATAAACTAACATTTAAATACGCCTGAGTATGAATTTCATGTTACAATATTTTCTACATTCACTGTAGTTGTTGGAAGGGCATTTTACATGGTCTATTTATAAATATAATTATCAACATCCTCATATATATGTCATTTGATATATATGTTGTTGTTGTGCTTAAAAATGTTTGAATAAATTAACAAAAATAAATTTGTAAATCTAATTATCAACATTCTCATAAAGATGTGATAAATACATTTTTGTTCTTAAAAATGTTTGAATAAATAAACCAAAATAAATGGCAAACTAGGAATTCTATTAGGTTTTTCCCCATTATAGACATGCCAATGGAATCCTCACACTGCACAAGACCATCGGTAAAAGGCTACAATCCACTTGTGTCTATCAATGGAAATAAATTTTTGTAAGTTAATCACACCTTTCCTAATAGGTGAGAATAAAAGACATTCCAAGACACCAAGGAGGTCAAAAAGGTAAGTATCTTTGGTTTTTGAATGTCAATTTTTTATTAAATTATAGATTGAATTAGTCTTTTAATTAAAACCTATTTTAATTTTGATGAATTAATAATTAATTCTACCCTGAATATTTAAAATCTTTAATCACCTCCTCTTTAAGATCATTCTACAGAAAAACCACAACAAGCACTTCCACTAATAGCTAGACATCCCCCAAAAACATAATTAAATATACTACGGAAAATAGTAAACATGAAAAACAGATTGAGGAAATGATGACAGGGTTGAATGATCCTACTTCAACAAATTCTCATAGGATAAAGGTTATTGAATCCCTACAACCTATTTTATCTCATGTATTATTAGTGAGTGAGAAAATTAAATTATGTTTCAATAACAGGGAAGAAAAATAGTAATATTATGTATAGAAACTATCATATGAAGAAGTAAAGAAAAAGAAAATCAATTAATCCTACTTGTGTGCACTCTTCATGGATCCACGAACCAATAAACCCTTACACCCTAGATGTAGGAGCTTCCGTATCCATTGGCGTTAGCATAATGGATAAAAACAAAATTTGGATAGGTGGTGAATGGTTTTTCACTAGCCTCTATGCAATAATTATGAGGTATAATAATATTTTATTAGGAAACTCTATTGTGAGTTTGTCCTCAATGAGATGCCTAAATATTTTGACTTAATATATATCTAGATTAGAGGTGGGAGCTCCTCACATGACAAGGTGGCAGCACAATATGATCCAAACCTGACACAGAGAGCCTTGTCTAGACCTATGGTGGAGCATTTAACTATTCCTTTCATTGTGAAGGATATTTTATCAGTGGAGACCTTAGACTCCATTAGCTTTCTCTCTTAGATCCTTATATAGCATTCTAGTGCTCTAGTAGAGGATGATATGGATGATTCTTCTAGGCCTTGAGTTCTACCTTATTTTTGTCTATCTTGAGGGACTCTTTGAACTTATAATTCTAAGAGGAGTCAGGTTACACCTACATAGGAGACATTTACTATAGATTGGATGGTCATGATAAACTCTTTTCTTAATGAAGTATTTGGCATTGATACTTAAGTAAATTTCAACAAGTTCATTTAATTCTATTGAATAAATTTAATATTTAAATGTAAGAATATCAAAATTAGTAGAATGATTATGATGAAAATTTAGGATCAGAGTGTTTACACTACTTGGTGCATTCCCCCATCCCCATATTTCTGGATATCGTCGACTTCATAGGTATCTAAATAGTAAAGAAATATAATTATTACATGTGAATAGTTATTCATAACTCAATCTTGATGTTGAATAATTTGATGTTTGACCTTTGTCATTGACACCTTGTATTAGTGGTCATTGATGAACTCCAAGCCAATTCTAAATTATGACATATGATCACATGGAGAAAGAATAAGAGGAGACGAATATCTTCAACATGGTGTCATCCAAGTCTACATGAGATGAATCAAAAAATAACAATTTTTGAAGTATTTTCCCCAAACATTACCTAGAAGATGAATATATTATTGCTCTAAATCATTAAAATTTGTGCATATAGCAATATAAGTCTCATCAAAGTAACAATATATGGAGATGAGATCTCAATGCATTTCATATAGCTACTATATTTTAATTATTTGTCTATAGAATATTCTTTCTAAAGTGTGTATGCCACATGAATTTTTTAATGATAGATTATTAGAGTCATCAATCTCAAGATGTAAACTCATATATAAAGATAGACACTCTAAATATTTATTAGTAGATGTGGAAATCAAAATCTCAATGGAACTATTTATATAATTAGAAATAAAATTTGCAAATGTCTCTACGGCACCACAATATTAAAGTTCTTCCCATTCTAAAAGCATTACAATTATTTTATGACCATATGGTTGAAACACATCAAGTGGAACATGATAATCCATAATAACATCCTTTAGGAATTGAGGTTTACTGAATTCTACATACATCTCCCAAAGCACAATATAAAGGTCATACAAGAATCTCCTTGTGTATTGATATTTTTTTTGATAAAAAAATGGTTTAGCTACTCAAGTGTAAGAAAGCTAGTTGTGGAGAAAGCTATGATGGGGAGGAAATAGAAGATGAAGTATATTTCATAGGATATCTTCAAGTGAATGCAGATATATTTAGGAAAGGTGGATATGTCAAGGTTCATGGCCTATTGGACTAATTATCTAGGCCCTTGTAGTTGTTTAATGGTTTTTCACACATTGTTTTTATTTTATAGGCATTCTTTAAGAAGAATTTTTTTTAGCATATTCATCTTTTGAGTTTTTATTATTTCTATGAGGTACACATGGGAGCATCTAGAGGTTAAAGAATCATAGAAGAACAATATCTTAACATGACATAGTAGTTGGTACACATGGGAGTGTAGGTGGAGGTACAGGTAGAAGTACTAGAGAAAAAGATGGAAACCTATCATTATTGCCAAATTCTTCCTTAATTTTAAGGATAAACTTATCCAAATCAGCTAGACACTCTTAATCCTTGGAAAAAACATAAAAGAGATAAAATTCTAATATAAAAGGGAAAGAATAAGTTATAAAGGAGATAGAAAATTTAAATGGTTAGAAATTGGGACTACGAGTTTTTGTAGTGAATACATTGGTAGAGAAGCAAGAGTAAAGTATGGTAACACAAAATTGTCATCAATAAGAAAAATTATACTCTAGCTAAAGATGAATATGGGATTCATGATGTAAATTATGAATATTTTTGAGAGGAATGTGTAAAGTGTAAAGTGCAAGGTAGAGGGTTCAAAGAAAAATACCAGAAATTCTCAATTGCAATATTCTACCAATGATGAGATGTTGATCTAGCAAGATTCAATCACATTGATTTTAACACAAAGAACATGAGATAGACATTAAGGGGTTTACATTAGAACTTGAAATAAAAAATAAAAAATGGGTCCCATAGAATAATACCTCAATTTGGTAGAAGTGATAGGCCAAAATATTGCTAGGGGAAACAATAAAGTCAAAAGGATTGTAATCATAAAAATTTGAGTAGGTTCTATCATAATGAATCTATAATATTATTTTAATAAGAGAAATACTTTCTTTATATGTATATTTCTATAATGTCCTTCTCATTAACATTTGTATAAATTTTTCATTTCATCCTCCATTTTCCTCTTGTAATGTTTTGGTAGAAATATTTTTCCTTCTTGTATAGTACATTTCTTCCTTTCTTCATGTATCAATTTAGTAAATCCTTATAATCTATTTCATTTTTTGTTTTAATTTAAGATTAGGATTTTGTCGTTGTAGTCTTAAATTTTATAGCTCTACGTTATCTTTTAATTGAATACTCGTTACTTTATCTTCTTATTTTATTCCTTTTAATAATGTGAAAGTTATTAGAAATTGGTCTTGATATTGAATGAGAATCTCTACAACTTTTACTACATCACACAAATGGCTTGCATTTACTATTTATCTCTCATATTCCTCTATCTATATACATCCATATTCTTAGGATCATCTTCTTCTTGTAATAAATATTTACCTCATTTCTTGATCGATAACACATTCTCTATCATACTACATTTTGTGTGTTATTAATCTAATTATTTTCTATATTTTACCCTCATTTGATTTACCATGCATACATTTTATCCTCTCAAACTTCCTTATACCGTATTATTCTAATAAGTTTATTATTTCTTTAATTCCTTTTAAATGCATTATTTGTGTTTTGAAAATATAAAAGTATTATAAAATTAATTTTAATGATATCACAATGCCTAAATTTAACTTGATTTTTTTAAGTACCATTCTATTATGAATGAGCTAAGGTCCGACAGAATAAATGTTATCTCTATAACATAATTATCTCGTTTATTTAATCCTAGACATGTTCATAATTTTTTATTTCCTTAGTATCTACTTCTTACAAGTACCTCTTCATATTTATAATAATTAAGACTTTCCATATCGATATGCCTGATTTAGGAAACGTCTATCCAGGCATCAGAAATGAAAATCCTACCAAGGAGGGATTTAGTATTTTTAACTCTTCTTGGTAAAATTTTCATTTTTGATACTTAAATAGACACAGGTCCTGATTTATAAACATTCAACTATCTTATAACAATCAATATTAAGGAATCTATAGTTTCCATAAATACATCCCCTTTCAAATTATGTTTTTCACCGATCTATCTTCAAGATATTTATCACTATTAAGAGATCATAGAAAAAGATGGGTACACATGACATTAAAACTAGAATTGATAATATTCTCCATAAATTAGATACCATCTTGAATTTTATTGACATATATAGTAAAGAGAAAACACGACATGACATAGTAGTTGGTAAACATGACATAGTAGTTGGTAGACATGACAACGAAGGTAGAGGTAAAAGGAGCGTAGAAGAAGAGCATTCAAACAGGACAAGAGGAAGAACAGCACTCAAGCATAGTATAACATAGGAAACAATGGCAACCCATCATTCTTAGCAGTCGCAGCCCAGTTCTTGTTTGATCTTGAGGATCAACTTCTCTAGCTCGAAGTGAACGACTTCAGTGATTTTATCATCAACAGACAATAACAGAGCAGCCTCTCTTCCTTCAGCACTCAACTCCACTCCGGAGTACATTTCTGGATCGAACAAACCATCTGCATAGTGCATATAGTCAGTACCCTTATATATATACAAATCAAGTAGAGAAGACAAGATATTCACTGACTAACTTACTTGAGGGTCTTGATGTGTTGGTTTTAACAAGCAACATCTCGCCCATTCCACTCTTGTAGCCTTGCAGTAGTTCATACCCATACCCGGACCCCGTCACCCATCCATTCAAAAGGCGGAGAATACTCCACGTATCAAGGATTCCTTGCCTTTTAATCTCTTCTAAATTGCTTTTCACTTCATCCACAGAAGCCAGACACCACTCACCTGATATTAACTGTGCATCCCTGGACACCTTCTTGAATTCCATGGGGACACTTTTGAGCATTCAAACTTAGAAACAAACCGTGAATATGCCTTTGCCATTGTATACGAGGGAATTTATAGAGACGAACTAACATTCAAATATTTGAGTATGAGTTTTTTAATATGTGAGTATGAATTTCATATTACCATATTATCTACATTCACTGTAGTTGTTGGAAGGGCATTTCACGTGGCCTATTTGGAAATATAGCTATCCACATTCTCGTACAGAAGTCATGTGATAAATCTCGCTGCTTTGCTTTAAAATGTTTGAATAAATTAGCCAAACTAAATGTCGAACTACGAATTCTGACATGTTTTTGCCCATTGTAGGCACGCAAATGGAATCCTCACACTGCACAAGGCCATTGATGAATATGTTTAAGCTAATCTCGCATTTCCCAATGTGCGAGAATAAAAGACATCCCCACATGGATGAATATGCACAGGTTTGTCCTAAAATTTAAATAAAAGAACAACTTGATATGGCAAGCATAAGCGAAATGATCCATCAACAATATCCTTCAACAATTTAATCTTAATGCAGGGGAAGAGAGGAATTTGACTCACTATTGCAGTCACTGACCTATTCGCATGAAATACGTAAAACAAAAGCATGTGCAGTACACATGACAAAGAAAAATATACTCAGTATTTTTTTATTATACGACAAAATAAATCTTCTTGCTTATTGGAAGAACATTATTTATATTAAGTACATCATTATACTAAACTGTACCATGTTATTTTGTTGCCTTCATATATATAACTTTCTATTATTTCACTTGTATGTTGGGTCTACATAATGGATTCAAGTTTATCAACATAAGCATCATTCATGAAATTATAAACATGACTTTCATAAATAAGAAAACATGACTTTCATAAGGAAAGATTCATAGTCATCAGTTATCAAGTAATTATATAATAGGTGGCTAGAATACATCATTAACATGTGTCGATATACTTTTTAATGTCTAAAAAAAATAAGTATGCTTCATGACACATTTAAAACCATTAACATAAAATTCAACATCATGACACTTAAAGTCAAAATTTCAATTTCTTCAAATTTTTGTCATGTTTTAGGCTCATTTTGGCAATGTGTTCTATAACATTTAGTACTAAAACTTGATAAATAATGCCTACTTCTTTTTACTTATTTGAAAAAAAAAAAATTCTAGTGGCCCATTTGAATCACATTTAGGTTGGGAGAGGGAAAATACATTACACTAGATAGATAGACTATTCTATGTGTCCACATGATGACAATCTTCACAATAATCAAATATAAGACATGTAAACTAAAAATCAATGATTTTATTATTGTTTACATCATTAGTTTCATATTAAGTGTAGGTACATCTATCTCAATTTAATGCAAATAAATTTTTTTACTAAAATTAGCATTAATAGCCTCATTATCATCTGCACAAATAAATAATGATAGAAATACAAACAAGAAATAAGTTTCTTGTTCATGATTATTATCAATTACATATGAATAATTATAATGATAAATTCTATGAACTATTTCTTTTCCAAGATATTTTGGTACATAAATTAATCTTTATCAACTATAATACCATAAGCTATAGGTAAATATACTACAACCTCAATTTAAGGGCAATGCATATCATAAAATTATCACCTTCAAAAAATGACTCATTTAGAAAAGCATACGTGCTCATGGTATCTTCATCACATAGGTACTTATCATATGAGGTAACACATAAGATACGTAGAAATGCATTTGAAATGAGCTTTGAGTAGGAATATTATAGTGCGAAGAAGCATACACACAAGGTTGCTAATGATACTGAAGGCTCTGGTACACATTCAAGAAAAGGGATAGTGGCTAGTAGTGGTCAAGAATCTATTGGTGTTAACAAGGATTTGTTTCTAGTTAGTAATGTTGCTAGTGCTGTAGAATTATGTCATTTGTGGTTAGTGAGGATGTTACAACCCTTCGTACTGTGTCAACCATTGGGTTTTCCCCTAACATTGCTTTAGATGGGCCCAACCCCGGTTCCCAAAACTGGGCAAGCCCCTCAAAATCCTCTACACCTTGGAAAGAACTTATATATTCCAACAAGGACTCTTCCTATGAAGGAATTCAAATTGAGAGCTTGAAGGAGGGAGCTACTATTAAAATTTAGGATGGTTTCCTAAACAAGTCATTAGCAAAAATCGAGAACTCTTTAGTCAAAAGATTATTCAAGATATGTCCATATAATATATATATATATATATATATATATATTATATTTATAATATAATGTTAAATATTATATTTTATCAATATAAAAATACAACATAATGTTTTCTAAAAGAAAACAAAATAATAAATCTTCTATAATTATTTTAAATTTTTTTTCAAAATTTGCATATTTATGCTAGCTAGAATTGTTAGATTCATATATAGATAATGGGGCAATATGACGGAACCAATACTTATAGGATCATTACACTAATTATAGCATAAATCATTAGTATCGGATTCTCTACACCTCTCAATAGAATGGTGTAACTAAAGGAAATAATAAATCACTAACATATATTTCAAATTATAAGCTTTATTCATAGTTTATGGCTCCGTCATTTTAGGTTGGAGTAGTCACTTATAAAAACTATATTCACAACTACACTCTACACAATATAGTTTAGAATATCACTCTAAGGGATGCTTGGTATAATAGCAACCTTGATGTTTACTTCTTTATTATATATGGCAATGAGGTTTGATAATTCATACTAGATGGTTGACACATTAAAATAGAGAAGAATAATTAATATTTCAATTTTATTGGGTATTGGGAGGATGTGAATGCTTATCATTTTTTAAATCCAACCACTTGGTCTCTACTTTCATATAGATGTCTATTTGATTATTATTTCACATAGATGGATCCTCCATCAACATTTATTCCTTACTACTTACTTTTCCTTCTCCATCACATAAAGACACCTTCTCATTTGAGTTCATGTAACTTAGATTCTAATGTCATAACCTAAGAAAACATTTCCTTTATTTTTTGATATATCAAGTTAATTACAAAATTGCCTAATGAACTTTGTGTTGTTTAAGTTGTTACCTATTTTTCTTCATGTACAAGTTATACTACCAATCACTTAAAGAAATATATGCTTAATGGAAAAAACTCCATGACACATATTTATCATAACTCATACAAGAGTAACAAGGAGAATCACCAAGGGTGTGTCTCAATTCCTAAGGTACATAGGCATCACTTATATATTTCTTCCACAATACTATATGGTAATTTAATCATGTATTTAATGTAGCATAGGATATATTTTGACATGAAAAGACAACTCAATTGGTACGAATAAGATAAATTAAATATGCTTTATTCTTTTATCACCTACCTAATAGTAGTTTAGGATTCCTCTCCTAAGATAAATAGTAATCCAATGTACTAATGATTACTATGAGGAAAATACCCATTTTCTCTTTAAGTGGACCTTTTAATTAGATGTTACATCTATTTCTTTTAATTATTTCATAATGAACTCTATGATATCCATGTTCATGTCAATGACGTGCTTTCTGAAATCATCATAAAATACCCTTCTCACCCCACCAAAGCACCCCAAAGATGAGAGTTTCAAAACTTCATGGGAGAAAATATGCAAAGGAGTTTTGTAATTCCCAAAACAACACACCTAGGACATTAACCAAGTGAACCCATATTTCTCTTTGATAAAATATTATAAGAATGACTCTGTATTCAATATTCAAGATATCTTCATGTCATATTGTATTCTAATACATACGCACTTGTGTTATTTATATAATAATGATGCAAGGAAAAGATAAAATAAATAAATAAATAAATAATCTCTCTAAGACAAGTCAAATAATTTGAATACATACCAATCATGTGATGAATTCACATCATAAGTGATGAGAGATTTTAATGATATCATCATAATGATAAGTTTCTAACACATGATTGATTTCTCTCACAAACAACACACAAGTGTAGGTTGATGAAATCGTATAGATCAACTAAATTTAATACACACTTGAAGGCACTCACAAAACCAAAGGAAACTCAAACATGGGGGACCTATTAACCAGGAGATGCCATACCAATTGACTAGTCATGATGACCAATAGTCTCCTCAACATGGGGGAAGATGCGAGTTACACTCACCTTTAGTCAACTTGATAACAAACACAATGACACCCTAAAAAGGGGGTGAAACATTCGCAACAACTTGCACCTCTAGAAGGTACAATCCTTCCAAGAAATGAGATGATAACAGGTTGCCTTCATGCAAAGATATAGTTCCCAAAAAAAAATGTGGGACACATTATTATAAGGGGCATATATGAAGCAAGAGTCGACATAGCAAGAATAACAATTCCTAAAGAAATAAGCTTTGCACATGTAAAGTGTCCTTAAAAAATTGTTGCAAATAACTATTGTCTAAATTTAGAGTATTATATAATATTAGAGAAGTATAGCATGTTAAGAGGATAGTAGAACCATGCAATAAAACTAGTATGATAGAGGGATACATTATTATGAATCTGGGTGTTCCAAGAATGTGTTGGAGGTCTACAAATGAGTTTATGAAATTCCTAAAAAATGAGTTGAAGTTCAAAAATCAACTTCTAACTTCCTATTTTTAGCATTCTAATCCTTATTTGAGATTGATTAAATAGTTCTATTTTTAGGCTTTTTACATACAGACAATATGTAAGACACACAAAAATAATAATAGAACACACACAAATTCCCCAATAAAAAAAATTGAGTTAGAGACCAAGACAGATGAACGAACCCAATCTCTAACACAAAACAAATGAATAAGAATCTTCCCAATGGTTTAGACATTTATAATATACTCACAAAAATTTACAAGAGCATTAATTATGATGAATAATTATTACAAAAATTTCCTTATCATCCAACCTCAAGGAAAAAAGAAAATCCACCTAATTAAGGTGGTTCTATACACAAATTGAAGACTAAAAAAATAATCTAACATATATTCTAACACTATTAAAATTAATTTGTTCATCACATATGTTCATAAATCTGAATCCAAATATGATACAACTTTATTTTAGCCAAGCTAGCAATAATACTGAAAAGTGTGTAAAGTAACACATTCGAGTTAAACACAATGTAAAGGAAAGATTCATATATTTACATCAATTGTGTAGGGAAATTTACAATACATCCACTAAGGAGGCTCCATTAGAACTATTATAATTATAAATAAGAACTCAATTATCTTAAATTATATTTCTTACAAATTAGTTTAATATTTCCAAAATTGAAGCCAAGAATCGAAGATACTTACACATACTTTCAAGCTGCTCTAATAATTTTCAAGTTTCCAATAGTAGTTACATACCACCCAACCACATGAAACCCATGTATTGTTAGTTTAGGATGTCTCCCCTACTATGAATGGGAATCCAATTTACAACTGATAATTATAAGATAAATGATTTTTTTCTCACTAAGTGGACCTTTAAATAATTAGATGTTATAATCTATCCCTTTCAATGATTTTGTCATTAAATTTATGATTTTCATGCTCATGTGAATGGTATTCATTTTGAAATCATCATGAATACACCTACTAGGGCATACCAAATATGATAGCTTCAATAACTAATATGAATACTGTATGCCTTGAATGTGGTATCAGCCTACAATAGAGAAGAACACTTCAAACATACACATGAAATATTATGTTTGAGGTTAGAAATAAAATTCCAAAACCAAGAATCTAACTTTGGAAAACCAAACTCTAAGCACATTCCATGCTCCTCTATCTCTAAAGATCCTCAAGATTCAAGGTGGCCCTCACTTGGAAGAGCACTTGATCTCTTGGATGACAACCTAGAGAAGAAGATTTAAATGATTGTAGGATCAAAATAGATGCAAATAAAAAAACAGTGAAAGCTAAGATGATGGATTAAGATGAAATGCAAGATGCAAGACTAAATGCTCAAGATGATGAAGATATGAAACTAGGTTATTTCCAAATTGAAGATTAAATGCTAATAGATGAGTTAATTAAGCTAGTAAAGTATATGCATTTAAGCTAAATGAAACTACAATGCCATGAGATGAATGCTTGATGCTTGAAGATAACAAAGAGATCTCCTTAACCTACAAAATGACTATAAGTTTGATGCACAAAAGACTTGATTGTTTTTGAAGAAGCAATGGATGAGCTATTTATAGAGAAAATAGGGCAATGGAGGGTTGTGATTGAATAATCTCAACAATGGATAGGATGGAAAGTTATCAATCCATGTGAGGGATTCAACTCAACCTCAAGTTGACAAATGTCACCTTGAGAGGGCTTGAGAGGAGATGTAAAAGGCCTTAAATGCCTGAGGAGACATGAAGGTTACCTTAGGAGGTAAGGTTATGGTTAGGTTAGTGGATAATCAATGGATAAAGCCTTTACCCAAAGGGTAAACTCTTATGCAAGGGTTAATAAGATAACTAGGGTCAAAGCCATGAGTGTTTGATGAGACCGTTGGGTCAACTGAGGATTAAGTTAGGGAGAAAGTCTCTAACCATGTGGGAAGGTTGAGTTAACCATTAATGGTTAGGAAGACTTTGCGGACAAATTTGTAAGATTCCTTCCAAATTTGTGGAACTCAACATGTTATCTTGTTGAAGGAAATAAAGTCTTAAGTGCATTTAGAATACTTTCTTCCAAATTTGAGAAGTGACCTCCTCAAATTTAGGGAAAGGACATGATTAGAGGGATTAAAGCTAATTAAAATGGTTAAAAGAATCTAGAAGGATCTAGAAGAGGTTTAGGAGGCAAGTGGGAGATGTAGGATTTTGCAAGTGGGTGAGGGAAAAAAGAATTTAATTAAAATAAAATTAATTTATTTTAATTTTGGTTGCAACTTGCATTTGTAGGATTTTGCAAGTGGGGGGATTTAATTAAAGGGGCTAGAAGGGGGATTTAGTTAAATGTAAATTTAACTAAATGGGAAGAGGATTTTAATTAAATAAACAAGATTTATTTAATTATATGGCTTAGGGTATTTAATTAAACATTATTTTAATTAATGGATTAGGTTTTAGAAGGAAGAGATTTAATGAAATCTTTAATTTGATTAATAGATTAATTACATGAATAGGGATAATTGGAAGAATTAAGGATATTTAAATGAATAAAATTAATTTAATTTTTTGTGCAACTTTTAGGTGTCTACATTTTGCCTCTCTTTGAGTTAGCGTGTGACCACATGTTGTTTCAGACAAAAACGCTCAATTTGTCATCAAACGTTTTCGATATGATGTTGTTGCTGAAGTTGTTGATATGATTTGTGTGCATGCACAAAGTTGTGGTACCAAAAAGGTGCCACACTTACAAAAGAAAAAAAAATTGTCATATTGCACTTGCATTATAAGGTGCACGCCCTATAGGCTTGGTGTGTCAAACCTAAGGCTTACACACCAAGCCTATAGGGCGTGCTCCTTATAAATCACACGCAATATGACCTTTTCAAACCTATAAAAAAAGATAAGTCCACATTTTGGATGCATTTTGCACTCCCAAACCTGCATTTTGGCAATTTGGGGTGCCATTTTATTGCGCTCACTCTTTATAGAAGCTTGATATTGGGCACTAAGTTGTCCATCTCTCATCAAAATGCTGCCACGACATCAAAGAGCTCAAAGAGCTCGAGGAGGTATACATTTTTGTTTTCTTATTGTCATTTTTTTAATAATTTGAAGATTAAACTAAGTTTCTTGATTTAAATTTATTTTCATTATCAGGAAATGAGATTAGACAAGAAAATGTTGAAAAAACTCAATCGCCTCCTCATGAAGATCATATTGAGTAAGAAGCACATCAAGAACCTCCTACAATCCCTAGACATCCCATAGGTATACAAGAAAACCTATTAGGTAAAATAGAAAATAGCTAGAAAGAGATTATCACAAGGCTAAAAGATCCCACTGGAACAAACTCCCATTGGACAAACCTTGCCAGTTCTTTGCAATCTATTGTAGCTCACATACAATCCATGGGCAAATAAATTTCTGGTCCAGTAAGAAGGAAGAACAAAAGCAATTTTATGCTGACAAATTATCATATGTGGTAGTGAAGAAAAAGAAAATTAATAAATTTGACTTGTGTGCTCTTTTTACGGAACCCCGAATGAATCAACCTTTACACCTTGGATGTAGGATATTCCCTATTCATCGGTGTCATCACGAAGGGATTAAGAATAATTTTTTTGATAGTTGGTGGATGGTATTTGATCAAGCCCCATGCAATAATCATGAGGTACCCCAATACTTTTTGAGAAAACTGTGCTATGAGTTTGTCCTTAATGAGATCCCAAACCATTTTGATTTTATAGATTTCCAAGGTAAGGGTGAGGGTTCCTCACATGATAGAGAGGGTGCACAACATGACCCAAATCTCCCACCAAGAGCATTGGCCAAACCTATGGTGGAGCATTTTATTATTCCTTCCATTGTGAAGGAGAGTGTTGAGGTCTAAACTCTAGACTCCATTAGCTCACTCACTCAGACTCTTATACAATATGATAGGCCTCTAGTAGAGGGTGATGCGAGTGATGATGGTCATTCTTCTAGGCATCGAGTTCCAACTCATTTTTTATGATCTTCTGGTTCTGTTTGCACTTATGATCCTAATAGTACTAAGAATGCACCTGCACGAGCGAAGTTTTCTATAGAGAACATTGTCATGATAGAATCCTTGCTGAACAAAACATTTGGCATTGATACCCAAGTGAATTTCATTACAAGTGAATTTCATTCTTTTTATTAAATCTTATATGGAAATTTAGGAATATATCTAAATTAGTAAATTATTATAATAAAAAATCAGGGTCAAAGTGTTCACAATATCCTTCGACAATTTAATCTTAATGTAGGGGAAGAGAGGAATTTGACTCACTATTGCACTCACTGACCTATTCACATGAAATACGTAACACAAAAGCATGTGCAGTTCACATGACAAAGAAAAATATACTAACTATTTTTTTATTAGACGAAAAAATAAATGTTCTTGCTTATTGGAAGAACATTATTTATATTAAGTACATCATTATACTAAACTATATCATGTTATTTTTTGACCTTCATATATATACCTTTTTATTATTTCACTTGTATGTTGGATCTACATAATGGATTCAATTTTATGAACATAAGCATCATTCATGAAGTTATAAACATGACTTTCATAAGTAAGGAAAGCTGCATAGTCATAAGTTATCATGTCAAGTTATTATATAATAGGTGGCTAGAATATAGCATTAACATGTGTCAATATACTTCTTAATGTCTAAAAACAATAAGTATACTTCATAATGTCTTTTTACTTATTTGAAAAAAAATATTTTCTACTGGCCCATTTGAATCACATTTATCTTAATAGAGGGAAAATGCATTATACCAGATAGATAGACTATTCTATGTGTCCACATGATGACAATCTTCACAATAATTAAGTATAAGATGTGTAGACTAAAAATCAATGATTTTATTATCGTTTACATCATTAGTTTCATATTAAGTGTAGGTACATCTATCTCAATTTAATCCAAATAAAAATTTGTACTAAAATTAGCATTAATAGACTCATTATCATCTAAAGAAATAAATAATGATAGAAACACAAACAATAAATAAGTTTATTGTTCATGATTATTATCAATTATATATGGATAATTATAATGATAACTTCTATGAACTATTTATTTTCCTAGATATTTTGGTACATAAATTTATCTTTGTCAACTCTAATACCATAGGCTACAGGTCAATATAGTAGACCCTCAATTTAAGGGCAATGCATATCATAAAATTATCAACTTCAAAAAATTACTCATTTAGAAAAACATACATGCTCATGGTATCTTCATCACATAGGTACTTATCATATGAGGTAAAAAAAAGATATGTAGCAATGTATTTGAAATGAGCTTTGAGTAGGAATATTATAGCATGAAGAAGCATACACACAAGGTTGCTAATGATATTGAAGGCTCTAGTACACATTCAAGAGAAGGGATAGTGGCTAGCAGTGCTCAAGAATCTATTGGTGTTAACAAGGATTTTTTTGTAGTTAGTGAAGTTTCTAGTGCTCTAACATTATGTCATTTATGGGTAGTGAGGATGTTACAACCCTTCATACTATATCAACCATTGGGTCTTCCCCTAACATTGCCTTAGATGGGCCCAACCCCAGCTCCCAAAATTGGGCAAGCCCCTCAAAAACCTTTGCACCTTGGAAAGAACTTATATATTTCAACAAGGACTCTTCCTACAAAGAAATTGAAATTGAGAGTTTGAAGGAGGGAGGTACTATTAAAATTTAGGATGGCGCCCTAAACAAGTCATTAGTAAAAATAGAGAACTCTTTACTCAAAAGATTATTCAAAATATGTCCATATATATATTATTACATTTATAATATAATATTAAATAATATATTTTATTAATATAAAAATATAGTATAATTGTTTTTGTAAGAAAACAAAATAATAAATATTCTATAATTATTTTTAATTTTTTTTTCAAAATTTACATATTTATGGTAGCTAGAATTGTTAGACTCATATATATAGATAATGGGGCAATATGATGGAACCAATAGTTATATGATAATTACACTAATTATAGCATAAATAATTAGTATTGGATTCTCTACACCTCTCAATAGAATGGTGTTACTAAAGGAAATAACAAATCACTAACAGATATTTCAAATTATATGCTTTAATCATAGTTTATGGCTCCATCATTTTGGGTTGGAGTAGTCAATTATACAAACTATATTCACAACCACACTCTACACAATATAGTTTAGAATATCACTCTAAGGGAGGCTTGGTATAATATCAAGCTTGATGTTTACTTCTTTATTATATATGGTAATGAAGCCTCAAAATTCATACTAGATGGTTGACACATGAAAATAGAAAATAATAATTAATGTTTCATTTTTATTGGTTATTGTGAGGATGTGAATGCTTATGATTTGTTAAATCGAACCACTTAGCCTCTACTTTCATATAGATGTCCATTTGATTATTATTTCACATAGATAGATCCTCCATCAACATTTATTCCTTACTACTTACTTTTCCTTCTCCATCACATAAAGATACCTTCTCATTTGAGTTCATGTAACTTAGATTCTAATGTCATTACCTAAAAAAATATTTCCTTTATTTTCTGATATATAAGTTTAATTACAAAATTGCCTAATCAACTTTGTGTTATTTAAGTTGGTACCTATTTTTCTTCATGTACAAGTTATATTAGTAATCACTTATAGAAATATATGCTTAACAGAAAAACCTTCAGGACACATCTTTATCATAACTCATACAAGAGTAACAAGGAGAATCACCAAGGTTATGTCTTGATTCCTAAGGTACAAAGAGCATCACTTATATATTCCTTCCACAATACTATATGGTAAATTTAAATTTATCATGTATTTAATGTAGCATAGGATTTCTTTTGACATGAAAAGACAACTCAATTTGTATGAATAAGATAAATTATTTATGCTTTACTCTTTTTTGACCTACCTAATACTAGTTTAGGATGCCTCTCCTAAGATAAATAGTAATCCAATGTAGTAATGGTTAGAATGAGGAAAATCCCCATTTTCTCTTTAAGTGGACCTTTTAATTAGATGCTACATCTATTGCTTTTAATTATTTCATCATGAACTATATGATATCTATGTTCATGCAAATGGTTTGCTTTCTGAAATCATCATAAATGCCCCTCTCACCCCACCAAAGCACCCCAAAGATGAGAGTTTCAAAACTTAGTGGGAGAAAATATGCAAAGGAGTTTTGTAATTCCCCAAACAACACACCTAGGAGATAAACCAAGTAAACCCATTTTTCTCTTTGATAAAATATTATAAAAATGACTTTGTATTCACTATACAACATCTTGATGTCATATTGTATTCTAATACATACACACTTGTGTTATTTCTATAATAATGATGCAAGGAAAAGACAACAGGTGAAATAATTTGAATACTTACCAATCATGTAGTGAATTAGTCTTACAAACAAAACACAAGTGTAGGTTGATTAAATCATATAGATCTACTAAATTTAATACACACTTGAAGGCACTCACAAAACCAAAGGAAAATCAAACATGGGGGACCTATTAACTAGGATATACCATACCAAGTGACTAGTCATGATGACCAATAATCTCTTCAACATGGGGGAAGATGAGAGTTACACTCAGCTCTAGACAACTTAATAACAAACACCATGACACCCTTAAAAAAGGGGCGAAACATTCGCAACAGGTTGCACTTCTAGCAGGTACAATCCTTCCAAGAAATGAGATGATAATAGGTTGCCTTCATGCAAAGATATATCTCCCAATAAAAAATGTGGGACACATTATTACAAGGGGTACCTATTAACCAAGATTTGGCATGGGAAGATTCACAATTACTAAATAAATAAGCTTTCCACATGTAAGGTGTCCTTCAAAAATTGTTGCAAATAACTATTGTCTAAATTTAGAGTATTATAGAATATTAGAGAAGTATAGCATGCCAAAAGGATACTAGAACCAAATAATAAAACTAGTGTGATAGAGGGATACATTATTATGTATGTAGGTGTTCCAAGAATGTGTTGGAGGTCTACAAATGAGTTCATGAAATTCCTAAAAAATGAGTTGAAGTTCAAAAATCAACTTCTAACTTCCTATTTTTAGCATTCTAATCCTTAATTGAGATTGATGAAAAAATTCTATTTTTAGGATTTTTACATATAGACAATGTGTAAGACACAAAAAATAATAATATAACACACAAAAATTCCCGAATAAAAAAAATTGATTTAGAGACCAAGACAGACCAACAAACCCAATCTCTAACACAAAACAAAATGAATGAGAATCTTCTCAATGGTTGGGACATCTATAATACACTCACCAAAATTTCCAAGAGCGTTAATTATGATGAATAATGATTACAAAAATTTCCTCATCATCAAACCTCAAGGAAAAAAAAATCCACCTCATTAAGCTTGTTGTATACACAAATTGAAGACTGAAAATAAATCTAACATATATTATAACAATATTAAAATCAATTTTTTCATCACATATGTTCATAAATCTGAATCCAAATATGATATAACTTTATTTTAGCCAAGCTAGGAATAATAATGAAAATCGTGTAAAGTAGCACATTCGAGTTAAACACCAACAATAAAACAATATAAAGGAAAGAATCCTATATTTACATCAATTGTGTAGGGAATTTACAATACGTCCACTAAGGAGGCTCCATTAGAACTATTATAATTACAAATAAGAACTCAATTATCTTAAATTATATTTCTTACAAACTAGTTTAATATTTACAAAATTGAAACCAAGAAATAGAAGATACTTACACATCCTTTCAAACTCCTCTAACAACTTTCAACTTTCCAATTGTAGTTACATACCACCCAACCACATGACACCCACCAATAGTTAGTTTAGAATGTCTCCCCTACTATGAATGGAAATCCAATTTACTACTAATAACTATAAGAGAAATTATTTTTTTCTCATTAAGTGGATCTTTAAATAATTATATGTTATAGTCTATCCCTTTCAATGATTTTGTCATGAAATTTATGATTTCCATGATCATGTCAATGGTATTCATTTTGAAATTATCATGAATATGCCTACTAGAGCATCCCAAATATGATAGCTTCAACAACTAATATGAATACATATTCAAAATAGTTACATAAGTACCCAAATAACATATATAGGGCATGCTTCTACTATAACCCCTTCTTTGGGGATTGTAGGTAACCTCTCTCTTGAAACTTTGGGACTAGATACTTTTCGACTATGTTGACTAGAGTGATGGATATCCCAAATGGAAATTATTCCTACTTAAATTTTTCTCTTTTGTGAATAAATTAGAGATGAATTTACTGTAGTTCTTGGAGAGTGTTGTTTATTTGACCTCCACAAAGAAGATGAAGTTATCTGGAGCCCCTACTCCACTAGAAAATTTTATGTTTCCTTGACTTATTTTTTATTATAACATAACTCTAGAAAGATATATTTTAAATGGAAATTTCTATGGGATAGGAATATCACTCCCAAAAAAATTCAGTTTTGTTGGATAACTAACCATAATAAAATTATGACAATGGACAACCTAGTCAATAGGGGGTTTCATTTGGTTAACAGATGCATTCTACATTGCCAGGAGAAGGAGATGATTATCAATCTCTTTCTACACTTTAAGTTCATTGGGGAGTTTCAGACTAAGGTGTTGCCTTCGTTACATATTAATTGTGTCTTCCTTGAGACTGTTATAAACTTTACCAAAGTCTAGAGAGATAAATCCTCCTTTGATCGCCCTGTGTTGAAGGACTTCTAGAGCCAAATTCCTCCTTTCCTTGCCAAGGGAATTTCATAGGATAAGAACCATAAAATATTTGAAGAAGATTCCAAGAATAGCATGGATTTTTTCTAAATAATATTGATAAATGGAGTGCAAGAAAATATTAATCATATGACGCATCAATATGTTGTCATGCTAGATACTTTACTAGAATTATATGTTATAAGATAGATGGGAATCAATAGTTACATGAATAATTTCAAAATTAGTAGGAAAATATTGATACAACATGTTAGATGGAAAAGGATTGGAAACATAGATTGGGTAAAGTTAAATTGTGTTCCATTATAAACCTCCCAACCAAATTGTGATGCATCGCATTCATTTGTTCTATGTCAGAGATTAGGTACATTGTTTTCTATCTTGGTCTCTTGATTGCTTTCTATCATTGGGGATTTTGTGTGTGTTTAATTATTTTTTTGTGAGTGCTACACAATTTCACTATGTTAAAACCCAAAAAATAGTTGTTTAATCAATCACATGTGGGGATTATAATATAAAAAATAGGATTAGAATTTACTTTTTGGACTTTATCTGATTTTTTCAATAATTTGATGCATTTTTAGACCTCCAACATATTCTTAGGACACCTAGGGATTCATAATAATGTCATTCTATCACAATCATTTTTTTATTTGGTTCTAGTACCCTTTTGGCATGCTATACTTCTCTAATATTCTATAATCTTCTAATTTAGGCAATAATTATTTTAAAGAAGTTTTGAAAAAACTCTATATGCAACTTAGGTTGTTTATCTAGGAATTGTGATTCTTCCATGTTGGCTCCTGGTTGATAGGTTTCCATTTTAATAATGTGTTCCACATTTTTCATTGGGAACTATATATTTGCATAAAATCAACCCATTATCATCATTTCTTGGAAGGCTTGTGTTTCCTAGTGGTACAACCTCTTGTGAAAATTTTGCCCCTTGATTAGGTTTCATGGTTCACCGTTATGGACTATACTAAAGGTGAGTGTAACTCTCATCTTGCCCCATGTTCAGGAAACTACTGGTCATCCTATTAATTATCTTGGTATGGTATCTCCTAGTTAATACACCCCATGCTTGTGTTTTCTTTGGTTTTGTGCATTCATTCAAGTGTGTATTCAATTTAGTTGATGTATAATATGACTCCGCAAACCTACAATTCTATATTGTTTGTGAGATAACTCGATCATGTGTTGGAAACTAATCATTGTGATGCAATCATTCCAATCTCTTATCATTCATCATGTCAATTCATCACATGATTGAAAAGTATTTGACTTGTGTCGCCTCTCTTAGAGAAAATTTTTGTTTATTTATTTTGTCTTTCTCTTACATCATTATTATACAAATAACACAAGTGTGTGCATATAAGTATGCAATATGAAATGAAGATGTTGTATAGTGAATACTGCTCAAGTCATTCTTATAATATTTTATCAAAGAGAAAAAATGGGTTCACTTGGTAAATGTCCTAAGTATGTAATAACCTTTTTGATGTTTTGGTAGGGTGATAAAAGTATTTATGATTATTTCAGAAAGAACGCCATTGACATGATCACATATATCAAAATTTTTCATGATTAAATCATTGAAAGGGATAAATGTAACATGTAATGCCACCCTAGGAACCATTCTTATGATAGTTATGCTGGATGCTAATGAATCTCATGCATCCTTTTGGATTCTCTATGGATTATTGAATTCCTCTTAATTGAGATATGTTATGATGTTTTGATTTGTGATGTGCTGGTTATGCATTTTAGCATTTTTTGGATGATTAGATGTTAGATTTTATTTATGCGTACTGACCTATGGACCGACATATTTTCTTTACCTATGAGGTGTATTATGTGTTATATTTCATTTCATGTGTTTGATTCTATATGGGGTGCAAGGGGATGATCTTCCCTCACTCACATCAGAGACATTGAATGTCATGATTCCCCTTCACCAGTGTGCATGTAATTGTTAGTTATATGTATGGTGTTCGTATATATGCTCTTCTTGGTGTTGCAGGAATGTAGGTACAAGCCATCGAATCCACCTATTTCTCAAGTTTGAGTGTGCCTACATAATCCCAATGGAAGTTGTGGAAGATATCTTAAGGCCAAATGTCCATATCCTTAGCCCCGTCTGATCATAGGATAGTGCTCACTATTTAGTGTCAACCCAATCAGATTGCTAGATAGGCAAAAATCCGATATCTTGGTATGTTGTGTACATTCCCTTGTTGGTGTTCATATGGGTTTTATTGTGTTTTTGTGTTGGTAAAATTTAATTTTTAATTTATTAAAGTTTTATTCTTATTGGAGATTAAATTATTTAATTGCGTATGAGTTATAAAATTAAATATATGTATGTATGTATATAAATATACGTGAGTAAATATATATACATGTATTGTAACATTAATACATTTATAATTATTAATAAATTAATGTTATTTTTTTAATAAATTAATTTAATATTAGTATTTAAGTTAATAAAGTAGAGTAAATGTACCGATCAAAAAAACAAAGTAGAATAAAAGCTTTATTGTTTTAATAATTAAATTGGTATTTAATTGATTGAAATAAAATTAATATTAGTATTTTGTTTAATTAAACTAATATAAAAGCTTTGGTTTTTAATAAATCAAGTTGTTTTAATTTTAAGAATAAATTAATTATATAAAATGAATTATAAGACTTTTAAAATTAAAATGCATTAATTATTTCTAAAAAGGCATTTGAAGGAACTTGGGTGTAATAATTTTGATTATTGTCCAGGAAATTTCTTTTTCCCAGGAGTAACTATGGGGAAGGGATTTCCTGGAGCTTTTAGGGGATTGTGTTGGTCTATGTTTTGTCGGATTGTGGTTGGTGAAGCTATGGATTTCTTTAGGGATTCTACTTCTACCTCTGTGTTTATTTCCCAAATAGTGAATAGAGGTAGGGAAATTAGATCCCTTTTTACTTATGAAATTTCATAGTAAGATCAAAAGAAAATTAGAATTTAATTTGTTTTTTGTGGATAAAAAATTGAATGGTATTGTCTGCTAAATGTCTTTGGAGAATTCTGGTTCTGTTGTTCTAGAATTTTTAGTTTCAATTTTAATTTAGCGACTAGTGGTTCGATGGAAAATCTAATTTGTGAATCTATGAGGGGGTTCTTAAAATTTAAACAATTTAATTGGTAATTTTACCTATAGATTTATGTTGGGTTCTTAGGTAAAATTGTTTAAAGATCTTAATTTATTTTGATTATGAATTCTAGGAAATAATTATCTAAGTCTGTTATTTTAGTTTTTGTAGTTTTTTTTAGTATTAGATTTCTTTATAAAAAAATTGATTATCAATTTGTTGTCTGTGAATTTTTAAATTAGTATTTCCAATTGTGAAATCTTACAAATAAATAAATAAAATTATTAAGTTTGTTTTAATATTATTTTTCTGTTGTTTTGTGAAGGGGGTGTACCCCTGTCGTGGTTACCATGGTGGTTGAGGCACCACTAGCTATCGGCTTCCATGGTGGTGGGAGTCCCACCCACCATGACACTCACAGTGGTGGGTACCCCCACCACATCGTGGGCTTACCCATGGTTGTCGGAGGACGATCACCCTGGGGAGTCCACAGTGGCACCCTTACTTTTCCTTAGCTTGCTTAGTGAAATTTTGTTATGGGTCTTGTGAATAATTTTTGAGCTCTACAACTTTTATAAATTATTATGGCCAGCATTTAAGTTTTAATTATACTTGAAAATTTCCATCAAATTAATTCACAAAGTTCTACTAAATATTTTATTCTAAACACATACGTACAAATACATTTCTAACTCATTACTCTACAAATGAATAAAAACAAAAACTTGTGCAATATATATTGCACAAGTTTGTTTATTTATTCATTTGTAAAGTAATGAGTTAGAAATGTATTTGTACGTATGTGTTTAGAATAAAATATTTAGTAGAAATTTGTGAATTAATTTGATGGAAATTTTCAAGTATTGGGCTATTGTGTATTTTTGGTCAAAATTACCTGTTCAGAGGATTATATTGGGAATAATGCTTTTAAATGGCAATGTGCATTCTATATTCTTTTTAAATGTTTTATTAAAAATAATATTGTGGCTTTAATGAAAATAACTTGTATTAATTTTCTACAAGGATGTTATAGATATGATGCATGTTTTTATGTCTGCACTCATCATTTCCCCTCAGTGGTTCTGTAACATGAGTTATCTAGAATTAATCATCTTTTTCCCTCTTTTGTTCTATACCAGAGTGGACAATGAATGTGATTTAGTGTAATGGTGGTTTTTCTTTTCAAGATTTATGGGAAGTTAATTGGCCAAAGTTACTTTATGTGTTGGTGTTAATATTATTGACTTTGGAATTGCTTTGATGTTTAATTAAATCAAACTCGTGATCTTTGATGTTTTAGTAACCTAAGCCTACAAGTATCAGGGTTTGATATCTTTTATGTTATTTTGAGTTGCTAGTGTGTCTTTGGGGCTCTAGAGGTTGGTCATTGAGCTAAATCTTTATTGTCAAATTAATATGATGCTTTTTATTTGTACGTGGGTTTTACTTATGATTGACTTTGGTGGCTTATCGATCTCTTGGTATTATTGCATTACTTTTGTTTCTGGATTGAGCTATGTTGAGCTCTTTGATGGAAGCTTATGTATTTGATGTTTTTGTGGATTTAGATTTGATTCCAGTCCTGGTTGGAACTTATTGTATGTCTTATGGTACTTCTGATCTTTTCAATGAGACTCATGAGTTTATTTTATGATAATGATAGGTTTTGGTTTGTTAGTGTCATGAGGGGGAGTCACTTCCAGGTCGGGGTTGGGACCCAAAGTGCCTACCAAGATAACCCATTGGAAGTTTCCTTAATAAGTGCTAGCCTAATTAATGTATTAGGAGGTTGGCTAGTTAAACACATTAAGAAAGATAATGTATGTTCCTCTCGTGGCTTGAGTTATCGTTTAGGCCCAAGATGAGGTGTGGAAGGTCTAGAATGGCAGACCAAATACCTTGTCCTCATGAAAGGTTTGTTGGTTCTACATAAGACTTGTATGGGGGCTAGGTCTCGGTAGAGGCTACCAAGATAACCCAGGATGGGGGTCAGGGACTATGGAGACGTGCTAGGATAAGCCATATCAAGCTATGAGATTTAACTCTCCCCTTATGAGAAATGGTGTCCTACTTTTATTCTTGCAACCTCTAAAGTATTCTTGTTTTGAGTTTTCTCCTGGTGTAATTTATTTGTCTTTACCCAATGGAAGTGTGTTTAGACCATGTGATGCTTTTCCCTAGTTTTTTGCCTGAAGGCTTTATGTTATCTCCTAGCATGGGGGTCGACCTTCGAGTTCCACGTGGTTGGGTGGTAGTTGCCTTCTTCCATCAGGGATTTTGTACTTGTCTTGCATGGATTCGCTTCATACTTGTTCCATCTTTCTCTCTTGGATTTGGTAGGATCACTATTTTGGATGGTGACTTTATGTATCCATTGATTGTACTTATGTGTATCAGATGTAACCTATGAATGTATGCCTTCATGCAAATTATGTAACTATGATGTAATTATGATATACTTGTTGGAATTAGGGATCATTGAGAGGGGAGGCGAATCAATGATCTATTGGTTAGCAAATTTTGTAATTATAATATATCCTTGTTGGAATTAGGGATTACTGAGAGGGGGGGTGAATAAGTGATCTACCAGTTAGCAAATTTTCAAACTTAACTTTAAACCACTAGAAGCAAATAGATGAAACTAAAATGAAGAAACATAGAACAAACAACCACAAAAGAATAACACCATATTTTTACGTGGAAACCCAAATGGGAAACACCACAGTGGGATTTGAACCCACAATATTATTCCACTATGGCTAGTAGAAAAATAATATTATAATATGGGGAATGCACAAGCATTCAGGAACACTTCCTAGAGCTCACTGCTCAAATACAAATACTTGGACTACAATCCCAAAAGGCTCATTGCCTTATTGATTGATTACGATGATGAATTGCAGTAAAATGAACTCTAAGATAGCATCTATAGTTCTTGGATGAGTTCCAATTAAGTGCTAGATATACCGACTGGTTCACGTCTTTTGTTCTGCTCTATTTTTCCCTATTCACTATCTTAGTCAACTATCGGATAAAAAATACAGAGATGAAATTGTACCCAAATTGATTCTCGATCACTACTCACTCGCATATAGTCATACCATACCACAAAAACATCATCTATACCAAACTTATATACCGACAATCATAAAATAGATCATTAACCATGTCGGTCTGCTAGTGTAACATGTAGTCACATGTCAAATTTTTTGAATCACCATAGATAAATTTGGATCAGCAAAACAATAGTAAAATGATGTTTCAATGTTGGCCCAATCATCCCAAACATGATTCAATGCACCACAATCATCAGAAAGATTTCAGACAAAAACGCTATGTACATCCTGAAATACTGGTTAATAAGCTACTGGTTGACAGCCGCTTCCGGTTAAGAAGAATTGTAGCTACCGGATTAAATATCCATGAAGAGTTTCCATCAATGAGAACCCTAAACCAATAATGATCCATCAAAAGCCACCGAATGAGTGTCACTTGCCAACTATCTCCCCCTTTGGCATTGATGGAAACACTCATAAAAAGAGTGACTAAGTGTTGAGCATTGTATACCAGATCAAAAGAATTTCTAAGGCTCCCCCTTAGACAAATAATTCCACTATTATATACTGTATATTATCACCTCTCCTCTCCCCCTTTGACAGGATTGCCAAAGATAGGGTGCTACACAAAACTTATATACAGAGATATTTGTCAGATATATTAAAAATACTTGAAGATGTCAACAAAAATGGTCTTCAAGGATCCTAGGTGAGTATCCCACCTACTCTTCAAGTTATCCAAAATAGTAATAAATGCACTAAATACAGTGGCACGAATCTCTACCTGCTTCAAATCAGATGACATAGGCTGTCCCATAGCCTTCATGCAATCTACCTTATTGCTTAGCATGGTGTCCAATAGAGGGGAAATTAAGTTCCAGAGTTCACCTACTCTACTCAAAATTATGTCCTCCACATTGAGCCTTGATATTTGATCACTTAAGAACCAAAATTTTTCCTTCAACAGTGCTGGTTGGAGTGACATTGGGATCAAAGGACTGAGAAATACTAGCAAGCTTGTCCTGGCAAGCACTTATTTGCTTGTTTATATCTATAGTGAATTTAAGAAAAATTATACAAAACTTATACAATCCTTCTATCAGAGTGTCTAAAATAACTTGAAGACCTTTATTTAATCCCACCCTATTATCCTTAATCATCTTCCAAAATGTTTGCATCCTAACATCCTTAAATATATCCAAAACTCTCTTAGTAGAAAACTTCTCTAAAGAATCAAAACTGGTATTTACACTGTTAACCAATTGCAACAATTTACTGGAGGGGCTGGCATTGGAATCTAATTGTACATTCAGAGCCACCTTCTACAAAAAATCTGTTGATATCAAAATGAGATTCTTATCTTCAGATTCAGACTTCACCAAATCCTGGCTAGCCTAAGATTGAACTGTAGCTACGAGCATGAGCTTCTCAATAGGAGACATCTATCCAAGGTTGATAGGACCATCAAGATTGATAGGGATATGAGGTGGGGTCATAGTAACCAGAAGAGTGACAATTTCTAGATCAACTACTCATTTTCCTTTGTCACTCTGTGCCCTTTGCCTCTACACCTCCAATATCCTTTTTCTCTACCTCATCCCCTTTATCTTGTGCATCTGTGTTGCCACTTGGTGTAGTATCATCCTTTTGAATCTCAGGGGCTATTGATTTGTCCACCACCAGAGGATTATCATCGGTCTTAGCATCAAGTGATGTGTTACCTTGACCTTCTAAATGTCCCTCTATCTCAGTTTCACCACTTAGATCCCTAGAAACACCTTTATTTTCTTCTGACTCAGAAGACTTGAATGCATCTTTATATAGAGGATCATTCACAATTATCTTTTTGTATATGTCCTTTCTCTCCTTCCTTACCTCTTCCAATTGACCAATCATTATTTTGATTACCCTATTTTTTCTTCTAAACTCTTTCTTGTTAGCTTCTCTAATGTCTTTTAACTTCATCATGAGTAACACAAGTGCAAACATTTATTAACTCTCTTTCTTTCATTTCTCTGTCAATCTTGCTAGTTGGTTTTGATTAAGGGTAAAAAGTGTTTTGAGGGGACCCAAAACACCGTACAATAGGTTTTGAAGGGACCCGAAACCCTCTAATTTTACCAGGATGTAGAACACACAATACTACACTGCCAAAGATAACAAACCATGAAAACCAACAACCGAAACACATAAAAACAGACTAACACTAGCCAAAAACCAGCACAACCATAAGCATAAAGTGCCAGCCAAACTAACAAGATTTAGCCAATACAAAATAGGCTGGCCACACCAACAAGGTTGCAGCCATAAACTATAGCACTTAAAAGCACATGATGAGGGTCTAACAGGAACCCTCATCCAAACAACAGTGATATTTCCAACTCCCTTAATATGTAATAAAAACTCCAAGTAGAAAAAAGCTAGCCCAGACCCTAACCAAAAATTGCCACAGTCTAAACTAGGTCCTTGAAAACTATCAACCTCTAGCCAAACAAGATTACACAAAGAAATCATTAAAAGTTTATCCAAACATGGTGGTTTTGAAAGGCTCCCCTAACCTTCAAAATGGGTTTTGAAATGGCTCCCAGAACCACTAGGATGAAGCAAGTAACCTTGAAGATTTTGATAGCAACACCTTTAACATAAAAGTATCTATCCACCTCAATAGGATAGGAACCCACCTCCATAGTGGCTAAAAAGTATGAAACCATCGGTAAAGAGAACAAAGCTTCAAACCACGAACCAAAGTCAAGCCACTGAAAGATGGAATCACAAAGATTTGCTGGATAGTTGGGCTTTAAAAGGGTTCCCATTACCAAAATATGAAGAAGAGGCCTGAACCTGGCCAACTCCAAGCAAAAAAGCATAACCAAAATCTCCACCTCAATAGGAGAAAAGAGGTAGAAAATCTTCAGCTAGGAAGTAGTAGCAAACAACCATCTGACCTTGAGATATAGGTTATCACTAGCTAGCCACCAACACCAACCAGACTGCACCGCAACACCTAGATCCACCTCAATAGGAGTGAAATAGTCTCCAAAACCATCCATCCCCATCATCAGAGAAGGAAGGGCCACCTCAATAAGGCAAACTGAAGAAAACCCATGCTGTAGAGAGAGGGCAGGCCAAGAGATATTTCTAGCAAAAACACGGCTGGACCTAAGAAGCCAGCCCATCAATAGATCTTCAAGCAAACTCCATGGCAAAGAAAGAACAAGAGGAACCAAAAGCAATGCAAAAAGGCCAATCACATCAAGCGAAAAAAAAGGGGAAAGAGCCCTGGAGACAAACAGTGCACCCCAACCCTCATGGCCTTAAGCCAGGGTTCCAAAAAGAAAACCATTGCCAAGAGAAGGAAAAGAATGACAGCATACATAACAATCCACCCCAAGGATAGAAGACAAACCAAGAGAAGAGAAAAGATCACAAACCCTAGATAGAGTCATGCACCTGAAACACCACCCGGGTCCCAAATGTTTCCTCCACACCAAATTAAAGAGGGGAAAAAGGAGACCATGGATCCCTCACCAAAGGAACCCCAAACACCATCAGATGCCACCAAATTGAACCAAATAATGGAGAGATCCATAACGGGGGCCAAGAGGGTAAGTGCACCAAGATGGTGAACAAAAAGGGGGGTATAAGTGGTCACTTTTTTTTTTTTATAATTTTCTATTGAGTTTTTTTTTTTATGATTTTTTGAAGTGACCGCATTTTGAAAATTTGTCACCTATTTGTGCGTTGGGCATAACTTGCACCAAAATAATAAAAATGCAAACATTTTTTTTTAAAGTGTATAGAATCTAGTGTAGAACAATAATATGTAATTTATTTTGAATTTGGTCAAGTATATCAAAAGTTATAAAAAAAATGGTAGACATATGTCTCTAAGGACTATCCAGGCACTGATAAAGAAAGTTAAAGTTTACTATGCTAATGTTGTCTCAAAAAAGAAAACTTTATATGGTTAAAAAACTTACAAGATGTGTGAGACTATGGTGGTAATTTTAGAGATACCAACTTGATCATTTGTAAACCTAATGATGACGAAGTAAAGAAATCATGTTGGAGGATGAAAAAACATGTAAAGGGACAAAAAAGGGGTGAAAATGGGCTTGCAAGCCTTAGGGTCATTTTCCAACCCTCTTACAAAGCCAAAACCCGCACAGGTTTTGAAAAAAAAAGTACTATTTGAATTTTTAAATAACTCGTACGGGTTATGTAAAACTAATAACATTTTTTTTTGTTTCACAAAACCCATATGGGTTATGAAGAACTAAAAGCATTTTATTTTGTTTCAAAAAACCCACATGGGTTATGAAGACATAAAAATGTATGCTTGTAAACTTAGTATTTACTACACATGTTTTAGACATACCTAGATAATATGTGTTTATGTATGTATATATGCATATCTATAGTTATATATACATATATTTATATAGATATATGTTTGTATACATGCATGTATCTCTTCTTTTCCTCTCTCTCTGTCTTCCTTCCCCCATCATTGTCTTTGTCTATTCTGAGCCCTAATTATCTTCCTTGAGTTCTATCTCATCTCTGTCCCCCTCGCACTTCTCTCTTTTCGATTCTCTCACCCTTTTCTCCTTCTTGTTCTCTCTCTACCATCATTTCTCTCACACTCTCCTCCTACTCTCTCTTCCCATTATCTCTCTCTCTCTCTCTCTCTCTCTCTCTCTCTCTCTCTCTCTCTCTCACACACACACACACACACACCACACATTATCCTATCCTATTCTCACTCTCTTCCATTTATCTCTTTTTCTCTCCCACTCCATCTCCCTCTTCCCCCTCTCCCTCCTCCTCTTGGTATCATATCTCTCTCTCTCTCTCACACACACACACACACATGCACACACACACACACACACACACACACACACATTATCCTATCCTATTCTCACCCTCTCCCCCTTATCTATCTCTCTCTCTCTCTCTCCTATACTATCTCTCTCTCCCTCTACCTCTCTTTATCCTATTCTCCCCATATCCGCCCTCTCTCTCTCCCTCTCCCTCTCTCCCAATTTCTCCTCTATCTCTCCCCCTCTCCTTATCCTATTCTCTCTCTCTCTCTCTCTCACTCTCTCTCTCTCTCTCTCTCTCATTATCATATCCTATTCTCACCCTCTCTCTCTCATTATCGTATCCTATTCTCACCCTCTCTCCCTTCTCTCTCTTTCTCTCCCCCTCCCTCTCCCTATTCCCCCTCTCCCTCCCCCTCTCATTATCTTATCTCTCTTTCTCTCCCTCTCTATCTCTCCTAAACTATCTCTCTCCCTCTCCCTCTCTTTATTCTATCCTATTCTCTCCATCTCCACCCTCTCTCTCCCTCTCACTCTCTGCCAATTTCTCCTCTATCTCTCCCTCCCCCTCTCCTTATCCTATTCTCTCCC
>NC_081415.1:548850302-548851218 GCF_030272615.1 Cryptomeria japonica
GGTTTATGCTATCGACTTATCTGTTTCCTATAAGGTCGATGTTGTGTTTCTTTCTGAGGTTGTTGGGAAAAGTTTGTGTGTGAGTATTCAAGTGAAGAGATACATGATTCTTGCCAGACCAAAAGAGAGAAGTGATACCTACAGAGTGTAAGTGTAGAAGGTGAAGAGGAGCTAAAGTGGATTTGTATTGGCATTAAGTGTTGTTACTAGATCATTGTAATACTTGTTGATCTCTAACCACTTCAACAGTTGGGAGATCCCTTAACAAGGTAGCTTTAACCGGCTTTACTGTAAATCCTTTAATAGGGTGACTCAAAACCATTGAGTTCTTGAAATCCTCTAACAAGGTAACCTTTAACAGGGGTTTAACCCTTAACCCGGTATTCTAGCCATCCCTTAATCAGGTGATCCCTTACATACATCTCTTTCATGTTGGCATATTGTGAACCAGTATGGGGACATGATGACATTGTATGTTGTCATCGATGTCAATATGCTGAAGAAGAGAGAACCAGTATGTTACCAAGAACCGGTAATATGTGAGAACCGATATAACATAGTAAATTGATATATGTGCCAAAGTGAAGCAGTGTGTTTGTTAAAGGTGAACCGACATGTGGGTTATGGGAACTAGTACATGGAAGCTTTGTATGACTACCGGTAGGTAGTCTCAACTTCAAGGTTTCCGGTTGAAGTGCCTCAAGCCTGTGTGACTCAATCGGTGACTTTGTGTGATGAGTTAGCATTGTAATGAAGAATAGATCATGTTACCATGACAGCCTTATGCACATGAAGGAGATTGTCCCTTTCTACCATCGAGAATGTGTGAAGTCTGTAAATGGTGATAACACGTGATGGGTTATTAGCCACCATGAAATTGATGGAAAATGAATGATGGAGAACATCTTGAGATTTG
>NC_081415.1:548851263-548958763 GCF_030272615.1 Cryptomeria japonica
CAATCTCAAGATGTTCTCCATCATTCATTTTCCATCAATTTCATGGGTGGCTAATAACCCATCACGTGTTATCACCATTTACAGACTTCACACATTCTCGAGGTAGAAAGGGACAATCTCCTTCATGTGCATAAGGCTGTCATGGGTAACATGATCTATTCTTCATTACAATGCTAACTCATCACACAAAGTCACCGATTGAGTCACACAGGCTTGAGGCACTTCAACCGGAAACCTTGAAGTTGAGACTACCTACCGGTAGTCATACAAAGCTTCCATGTACTAGTTCCCATAACCACATGTCGGGTTCACCTTTAACAAACACACTGCTTCACTTTGGCACATATATCAATTTACTATGTTATATCGGTTCTCACATATACCGTTCTTGGTAACATACTGGTTCTCTCTTCTTCAGCATATTGGACATCGATGACATCATACAATGTCATCATGTCCCCATACTGGTTCACAATATGCCAACATGAAAGAGATGTATGCTAAGGGATCACCTGATTAAGGGATGGCTAGAATACCCGGTTAAGGGTTAAACCCTGTTAAAGGTTACCTTGTTAGAGATTTCAAGAACTCAATGGTTTTGAGTCACCCTATTAAAGGATTTACAGTAAGCCGTTAAAGCTACCTTGTTAAGGGATCTCCCAACTGTTGAAGTGGTTAGAGATCAACAAGTATTACAATGATCTAGTAACAACACTTAATGCCAATACAAATCCACTTTAGCTCCTCTTCACCTTCTACACTTACACTCTGTAGGGTATCACTTCTCTCTTTTGGTCTGGCAAGAATCATGTATCTCTTCACTTGAATACTCACACACAACTTTTCCCAACAACCTCAGAAAGAAACACAACATCGACCTTATAGGAAACAGATAAGTCGATAGCTTAAACCCTAAACCCTAAATCTGTTAGATCTCTCTCACAACAACAACGGAGGAGGGAGGAAAAGAGAGAGATGTTGAAATGATTAAAAATCTAAAATTTAGAGACAATGAAAATTTTGGGGTTAAGAACATCCAAAAATAATATTGAAACAACCATTGTGAGAAATATTTTTGATGCATACCAAGCCATTGGTTTGAAATCATGCACTAAAGATGCTGATGTTACTCATCATGTCCTCACATCAACCATAATGAGAAAGGAAATGAAAAAACCTCGTTTAATAAGAAAACTTTGAGCACTCAAGAGAAAATGTCGCTACGAGGTAGCTCATAATGATTGGATGTCTTGGGGAGTAAGACAAGGGCACACCTAGCATAAAACCAGCCACTCAAATGCGCTCATGCTGACGGTTTGTTCCCATGACAAGCAGAACGAAAGATGCACTATTTTGCCACCTCTCACTGATGATTTTTGATGCGATAGAAAAAATTTCACCACAATAAAATGGAATCGAGTTGGCCAAAACCAAGAGAGGATGTTTTATGCAGTGACAACATGACACCATAGGTTCAAACAGATCATCCATAAGTCCCATGGTCTACGAGCTATGCTACTTCAAAGTTTGACTATTTTTTCCACTTTGAGTGCTCAAGGGAAAACGTCGCTATGAGGTGGCTCATATCGAACATCTTAGGGAGAAAGAAAAGGGCACATATAGCGCAAAATCAGGCACCTAGACTTGCTCACGCTGATAGTTTGTTCCCACGACAAGCAGAACGAAAGATGCACTATTTTGCCACCTCTCACTGACGGTTTTTGATGCGACAAAAAAAATATCACCACAAGAAAATGGAATCAAGTTGCCCAAAATTGAGAGAGTTTGTTTTAGGCAGCAACAAAAAAACCCCATAGGTTCAAACATATTGTCCATAAGTGCCATGGTCTACAAGTTACGCGACATCAAAGTTTGACCATTTTTCCACTTTGAGCGCTTAAGGGAAAACATCGCTACAAGGTGGGTCATAATGATAAAATGTCTTGGGGAGAAAGACAAGTGCACACCTAGCATAAACCAAACCACTCAAACATGGTTGCACTGATGGTTCATTCCCATGACAAGAAGAACGAAAGATGCACTTTTTTGCCACCTCTCACTAATGGTTTTCCACAGTTTTTAATGTGACAGAGAAAATCTCACCACAAGAAAATGGAATCGAGTTTCCTAAAACAAAGAGAGGATGTTTTAGGAAGTGACAACATGACCCCATAGGTTCAAAAATATCATCCATAAGTTCCACGGTCTTCAAGTTACGTGACGTCAAAGTTTGACCATTTTTTCCACTTTGAGTGCTGAAGGGAAAACGTCGCTACGAGGTGGCTCGTAATGATCAGACGTCTTGGGGAGTGAGACAAGGGCACACCTAGTGTAAACCCAGCCACCTAGATGTGCTCACACTAACGGTTCATTCCCATGACAAGAAGAAAAAAAGATGTACTATTTTGCCACCTCTCACTAACGGTTTTTGATGATTTTTGATGTGACAAAAAAAATATCACCACAAGAAAACGGAATCGATTTGCCTGAAACTGAGAGAGGATTTTTTAGGCAGTGACAACACGACTCCATTGGTTCATGCGGATCATCCATAAGTGCTTCAACTCTTCTTTTATAGGCAATTTGGATGAATAGGTGTATCTCTTACCCTAAGGCTGACTTGTTATGGAATAAAATTTAAATGAAATCCTTACCTAAGCCGACTCATCCTTAGATAAATTCACTCCAATCTCTTCATGCACGAACAACTCAAAGATAATTCACTCAATCAAAATACACAATATCAACATTACTGGTATTAGTACTTGGGTATACACAATATGAGCAATACATAGTTTAAAAGTATACGCCATATGAGTTACAGGTAATGAACAAATTGGATCACATTTCAAGACATATACACAATGAACAAATTTGATCACATTTCAATAGAAAATAACTAAGTTTTAGGAATATCGTGTTTCATATATATCAATGAACAAATTGGATCGAATATAAAGTTTCATATATATCAAAATGAACAATAATCGTGTACATATAAAAAAATGGCATAGATGCCAAATCAATAATAGTTACAAAAATGTGGCATGTGCCATGTCTGTCAAAGTTGATATATAAATATACAAATGTTGAATATATAAAAAAGTTGGTCCTTCAATGACCACAACTATAACTATATGTCTCTATCAGTATCTATGACTATGGTAGATCATCAAAATTGAGCCTCTTTGAAGTAGTATGTGGCTCTGCAGGTGGCTTCACAAGGACAATTCAAATGTTGAATTACATATATTTTCTCAATATAACATCAAAATAACTAAATATTGAACTCTAAATTGTTTGAAATTGAAATGTTGATTACCTAATTTTTGTCTTTTGCAATTGGGCGAGGCTGAGGATCCGTGGGATGTCCTAAAGGAGGCTATAACTGGTAAAACAACATTAATACATGTTAATAACATATATGTCAAATAAAACAGAATAACTAAAAATGAAAAGAATAAAAAACTAAAGCATACCAAAGCCTCAAATGGATGTATTGTGGTCATAGGAGGAAAAGTCATAATGAATCAATTACGACCATTTCCTATATCCATGGTAAGTGATCCAAAAGGAGTTAACTAGATGGTTTCAACTCCGTTGTGCACTTAACGAAAAGGAGTTGATCTAAGACAAACATACCTTTTCCCTTCATCGTGTTGGATCCCATAATATACGTGTAGGACTTCTACTAAAATGGAATGGTAGTATAACAGTAGGAAGTTTCGAAGGGGGCTGTAATAGTTTAAAGACAATCATACAAGTTATTAACCTAAAGCTGTTGACAAACTCGATAAAACAAATATTTTTAACATATGTAGAGAAAATGCACACCGAAGCCTTGTATAGTTATCCTATAACCTCAGGAGGCCTAGTTGAATTTGATGCAACTATTACCATTTCCTGTATGAAAAATGATAACATATGATATATAAAAGTATTAAGTTATTTCTAACAAGCAAGAATGCAATCCAAAGTGAATATGAAGATATCACCTCTTCCCTCTACTGAACCTCATCGACATTAGGTGCATTCATTAATTCTGTAAACCCCATATGTTTCTGTATATAGAATAAATAAATTAAATGTATTTATCAATATCTACATATACATGTTTAATCATAATACATTTCAACAATTGAATTTAAATTGTAGCGAATTACCTTCTGTCATTTCGGTGTCCAAGAGGATATCTTTTTCTGCCTTGGAGTGCTAGAGGATGGCTTTGTCACATGAGATGTCCTCGAGGCAGGTGGGGTAAACTAATGGAAAAAAAATTAACATAAGGGAAAAGAGAATGTATTTAATATATCACTTAAGTCAAAAATATATAAATCTAAAAGGTACCACATAGCTATCTTGGCCAAAGTCAATGACCGAAAGCATGATATCATCAAGTTGGGACATCTTAGCCACTGATAAGCCCTACAAAATAATAAGTAATGACACATATAATTAACAAAAGATATTTTGAAACCAATGTATTATTATATTTTTAACAAATTTACAAATTTTTACCTTTGGTGGTGAAACTACTCATGACCGTGAAGTCAACTGAATAGTATGTGGTTTACAGCCACCACCTGCTGCACTCTACAATGCATTTTATTGATATGCCACTTTAAATTATTCTAAAAATAAAAATTCATTTCTTTTTATAAGATTTAGTTTTTTAATTGATAACATGTCATAAACAAAATTAAATGCACATGTGTTTGATAAAGAGGGTGCAACATATTGAGAAGTTCGTCGGTGAGGGCCACATCCTCTATAGTGGAAGCATGGCATCTACTCCCACAACATGTACACAAATGAGATGTCGAACCATCCTCATCTACGTCAGTGTCTACACTAGAACATACACCCTGGCAGGTGGGGCACATATGCTGAATGGGCTAGCTCGTGCCAAATGATGCATGAGATGACACTAATGAAGGAGGTGTCGCTAATGAAGGAGGTGTTGCTAATGAATGAGGTGCCACTGATGAAGGAGGTGTTGCTGATGAAGGAGGTGTTGTAGGTGCTGGTACATCCTTTGCTCCGACTAGCTGTGTGCCATGCTGAACAATGACATCAGTCAATGATGCAGCTACCTGAAGAGTCTGTAATTACATAGACTCCTTCAAGGATATAAGGATAGTGACATGAACCATAGGTTTAGGTGTTGTATGCCTCCTATGTTGTGGGTCTACCACCCTATGGGCCCCAAGTCTATCGTGTGTAGAGTCTCTCCCTCTACCCTAAAATTTTTGGATGTCAAAGTAATTCGGCTTGTCACCAAGGATAAACTCACAATACAACTTTCTCAAAAAATATAGAGGCACCTCCCAATTATTACAAGGTGTTTGGTCAAAGACCATATACCACCTATCCCAAAAAGCTTCTTTCAACCTAGCATGAACACACCAATGTATAGGAAACTGAGTCGTATTTAGTTCTAGGTTGTTACTAGTAACAGGATTGGTGAAAAGAGCACATATGTCAGCTTTACCTATGCCGTTTTTCTTCACTTGATCATATGACAACCCATCCGCATAAATTTTTTGACATCTATCCCTCCATGAACCCCATTTTGTAACCTCCCTAGATACCTCATTTGCACTATTAGCCATTGTTTCTAATGTTCTGGTGAGGGTTGAGTGGTGCTCAAGCCTAGAGATTCTCAACCTACTCACCAATATAGAAATTTGGGCACTATTTTATGTAAGGCAATTGATGAGATCCTATTGTGTGGCATCTAAATGATCTAATGGAGGATGTGGAGGGTTTTGGGGTGCTGGTGGTTGTTGAGGAGCACCATTTTAAGGATTTTGAGGGTTTTCTTGTTGCTCTTGTGCAATGTTAATAGTGTTTTCTTGTGTTGTTTATGTAGGAGGAGGTCTTTGTTATCTATTTCATTTTTGGGGATTTCTTAAAGAATCTAACATCAAATTAATGAAAAAATATCTTAAATCAATTAGAAAACCCTATTTTAATTAAAATGCAAGCAAAAAAATCAAACAAATCAAATCTTACCTATTTGATGGGGTGCCATTGTTGAAAATTGCTCTCGATGTTGGGAAAACCCAAAATAGTCACAAACCCGCGTGGGTTCTATGTCTTTTTTGCTTCTACTTGCTGTTGTTCCATGGGTTTTGGCATTGCAAATGGCCAAAACCCATGGCCTACACAAAAGAAATATGTTTCTCAAAACCCGTATGGGTTTTGAGAAACTTTTAATTTTTTATTTAAAAAAAATGTTCCTCAAAACCCGTACTTTTGGTTTTTTAAATTGTTTTTTCTCTAGGCTTAGTGTTACCAAGCCTATCACATTTTTTAATTTTTAGAACCAACACGGGTTATGAAAAATTTGGTTTTTTTTGGCATGTGGTCACTTTTCTATTCACCATCTTGGTGCACTTACCAAAGAGATCCATCTCCCTCAATGACATCTACATCAACAACAAGGACAACCTCCACAACCACTACCCAAGCGGAAAACCCTAAAGTAGCATCCACAAAAAATTCACCGCAGACTCTCCCTCCAATTACAAAATCATCAATCACAGGGGAAATCAAGGAGGATAGCCTAAGCCATGACCCATAGGGATGATCACAAAAAGAAGTTTCCATAACTTCAGCAGAGACATTGGTAGAAAAAACCCACACTCTTCTTTCTCCATGCACAATGGGAAATGCCCTCCATCCTCTCTGCACATGCACCAAACCCCATAGAGGAGGGAAAGATAGAGGCAAAACAAACGCAATCCACACCAAACCTTAAACCTCCACTCTATTTTTGTTGCATTCATTTGCTTCATCCTCCCCTCCATCAACCTCCTCTGAAGCCCCAACTCCCACACTTGCACCCATGCTCCTTATTTGCTACTCACTAATTATGTTGACATAAATAAAGAAGTTTTATCAATCTTGCTAGTTGTTAGCCTTCTTGCATCAATAATATTATACAAATACTTAGGGATACTGTGCCCTAACTCAATCAAAGTCATGCTAAAGTTATGCAAGTATAAAACTATAGCTTCTTCAAGCTTTCTTTGATCTCGATGTTCATAATAGGTTCCAAGATTCTTCAGGTTCTCATCAACAATTATTTCATTTATCAGTTGGTCTATTGACAATGATGGAACAATTATGTACTTACCTTGTAGGTTTCCAGATTCAAGGTCTTTGTCAAGTTAACTTCTGACTTGTCTTCCTCTTTTGGGTCTACCGATAAGGGTAGGTTCAGATTTAGTTTTCTTCCTTTGTTGAGCTCCACCAGATTGTAGCCTCCTCACCACTCTAGAAAATTCACCTTTCTTCTTTGCCTTCCCTACCTCTTCCTCAGATTTTGTCTCAGAGGCCATAGGAGACGGAACAACATAAGTCCTCTTGGGCTCCTCCTTTTTCTTTAACACACCTTTCCCAGATGGGCTAGGTCCTCAAGATGATACCACTAGAGAAGGGGCAGACTTGGTCTCTTTTGGTTAGACCTTGGAGGGAACTAGATCATTCTTAGGCTTCTTGGTTTCCTCTTTGGCCTCTTTTTGAGCATGTTTTTCCTTTTCCTACTTCACCTCCTCCCAGGTGAACCCCATATGCGCTACTACTTCCTCTGACATCTTTGTAACCTTCCTTTTCCTAGCAAGTGCAATGAATTGTCTATGCAATTCAAGATCTTTCTCCTTGAATGTTCCAAATCTCCCTTCTTTACGATCCACTAGTTGACTCAATAAGTGTTGAGAATATGTCTCAAGAGTGATAGAGTCAATTTCATACCCCATGGGCATGATCCAAACTGTTCTGGGCTCCCCTGCTTCCATTAGACATTGATCTTTGTATACCATGAAGAAAATGGTTTGCTCATGCTTCTCAACAATCTCCTGAGGGATCCCCTCTCTGCTTTTGATTGTAGTTTGGAAGGATTTGAAGTATCCTCAGAGAGCAGATATTCTCATTGTAGCACCTCCAATTCCCCACAATCCCCCTTTTTGATTTGCATAGCCACCAGTCTATCATAGGCCCATTGGACCTATCCTTCCACATTGGGTATTTCATTCAAGAAATATAAGGCCAAACAAATAAGAAGAGTTCCATATTTGAAAGTGTTCTTTAATATATCTTGCTTAATCTTCTTCAAATTTTTTATCAACTCGTTCAAGAGGACTATACATAGATCATACCTTTTGTCATCTTTCAACATTTGATAGGCTGAGTATATAGTAGTACCAAAAATAGAGTTTTGTTTGCTTGATTGGTAAACCTTGTATTCGACTACCATCGATGCAAACTTCCCATCATTCTTCATATTGTTGTTTATGGTCATTTCTCTGCTGTCAAATTTGGAACCAATAGTAGCTATCAATATGTCATTTAATACTTTTTGTAAGCTAGGTAATCCTGACTAGTAAACCTTGTATTCAACTACCATTGATTGTTTGGTAATCTTGTGGGGCCTCTCAAGCCATATAAATTCATCATGAACTTGACTAAGGATGTACCAGATCCATTATGCTTTGTCAAATAGCAGAAAATGAATGAACTACGAAAAACCCTTGTTTTGAATAACTTTGTACTCAAGTTTGAGGTTTCCTAAATTGTTCGCCAAGTGATTGTTATACAAGTTCAACATATCTGCGTTACAAAGCTCCTTCAGATCATAGTGGATGTATGCCCTAATATCTTCATTGTGAAGCACACTATAGGGTACCAATGAAAATACACCTTCTAGATCATCTTCAATAGACTTAAAAGGGTGTTTCTTGAATATAGGTCTAGCCCTATCCGTAAGATCCATGACCAATGGGGTAGCTATACTAAAAGCTGAAGCCATTTTATATTTAGGGTTTGCGGAGATAGTCTGAATAGATAAATACCTTGATTTGAAACTAGGTGCTGAAATTCATTTTAGAGTCGTTGAAATTGCTATTGAAATTTCCAAATAGCTTTCCTCTGCTTCTCTACACTATTTGCTTGATCACATTGTGACAAATAAAGCTTTTGAAATTCCTTTTTATCTTTTCAAAAACCTATCTTTCCATTGCAATAAATACTACAACTGGTTACTATGATTTTCACAGAGTAGCTTACCGAAGCACCAAATCATCTCTAAAACTTTCGGATAACATCTTCACATATGATCTAAGCCTTATGCAACCTTCTAGAATCTATTTTAGATCACCGAAGAGGGGGTTCTTAGAATCTACATGAAAATTTCCCCCTAAGGCATAAATCCCTAGTTACCGAATGAAGATCTTGCATCGGATTTGGGTGTATATCCATTGTCTTCTATAGATTCATCTTTTATGACCCACATCTTCTCAAGCTTGTCTCTAATCTCTTCCACCTTCATCTTTTCCTTCTCATCTAGTTTGTTCTTGTCTACTGGGGCACTGTTCTTGCTTCTACAGTAGTTTTCAATGTGACTAGTTTTGTTGCATGCACAACAAAAAGCATTTCTCTACATAGTTTTGAAGTTCATCTGATTTTGTCTCATCCTGCACTGGTTATAGATATTTCCAAACATCCCACATGCATACAATCTCTTGTGTTGGAATTTATTCATTACTATTCTACACGTATTTGAATTGTGACGAAAATTATTGCATATGAAACACTGACTAGTAAAGGTAGCAATATTATTCATGTTGATGATTCCATTATTCATCCTACTTCTGCATTGATTCACCATATGACCAAATTTATTGCAAGTAAAGCATCTACCATTGAATTTATGAGCATTAGGCTATCTTTTCGAAGGATTGTTGCTCTTCTTCTAATTAGGTTTAGCATTTCCTTGTCCAGATCTGAAGGATTCACCTTTCTCAAATCCAAGTCCTCGCATGTCCTTTCCATGTCTCTAACATTCCAACATCGCATCAAGACTTGCTGAGCTAGCTTTGAATTTGTCTTTATACTCATTAGAAAATAGAAAGTTCATCCCCTAAGGCAATAATCTATCTTTCAAGTTCATTCCCATTATTCCTTGATTGTGTCAACTCAAGCTTCAACTGATCATTCTCATAGGTAAGCCTGAAGCATTCATCAACTCTTTCCTTCAATGATTGTACCAGATTCTCTTCATTTTTGTTTTGGTCCTCAATCTCCTTAGTCAGCCTCATCACAATGGATTGCATCTCATTCTTTAAGGCAGTATTCTCTCTCTCAAGCTTGTCACATTCATCAGCTTTACCCTGATTTTCCATGATTTGATCTTCTTTCTCCTTTAGCTTGTCCATCAATTCTTTCCTATAGTCTCTTGAAATGCTCACTTGATCCTTCAAGTCATTAATGAAATCATCAGCAACATTTAGGTTTTCGTTCAAAGAATTGATCTCATTTCTTTCTGCATCAAGATCCTCAAGTACCACACTGAGTTGTCTCTAAAAATCAAAGTTCGTTGATTCAATCTCTTGGACCTTCCTCAAGCGGTTAAGCTTCCTCAAAGGAACTAAGCTTTGATACCAATTGTTGGAATCAGGGATCACTAAGAGGGGGGGTGAATCAATGATCTACTGGTTAGAAGATATTTAAACTTAAACTTTAAACCATTGGAACCAAATAGATGAAACTAAAATGCAAAAACATAGAACAAACAACCACAAAAGCATAACACTGGATTTTTACGTGGAAACCCAAATGGGAAAAACCACAGTGGGATTTGAACCCACAATATTATTGCACTATGGATGGTAGAAAAATAATATTACAATATGGGGAATGCATAAGCATTCAGGCACACTACCTAGAGATCATTGTTCAAATATAATAAGGGCTACAACCTCAGAAAGCTCACTGCCTTATTGATTGATTAAAATGATAAATTATAGAAAAATGAAATCTAAGATAGCTTCTACAATGCTTGGATGATTGGCAGTTAAGTGCTAGATATACCGACTCGATAACCTCTATTGTTCTACTTTGTACTGCCCTATTCACTATCTCAGTCAGCTACCGGATCAAGAATGTGCACGTGAAACTGCACCAAAATTGGTTATCGATCACTGCTCACTCACATACAGTCATACCATACTCCAAAAATATCATCTACACCAAACTTATATACCGACAATCACAAAATAGATCATTTACCATGTCAGCCTGCTACTGTAACATGCAGTCACATGTTAGCTTGACCATATCACCAAAGATAAATGTGGATCACCAAAAGAGTAATAAAATTATGTTTCAATGTTGGCCCAAACATCCCAAACATGATTCAAGGCACTACAATCCCCGGAAAGCTTCTAGACCAAAACAACTTTGTGCATCCTGAAATACTAGTTAACAGGCTACCGGTTAAAATCCGCTTCCAGTTAAGAAGAATTGTGCCTACCAGATCGAATCTTCATGAAGAGTTGCCATCAATGATAACCCTAAACCAATAATGAGCCGTTAGAAGCCACCGGATGAGTGTCAATTTCCAATAGTACTTATGATGTAAACTTGATGTATATGAAATGAGACTTAGATGGTAGGATTTTATATCGGTTAATGAAAACATTTATTCTATGCAATAACATGTGTTCATGATGAATGTAGCTTTAGAAATATTTATATTATGGAATGTAAATGTATAATTCAATACTTTACTAAAATGGATTACTTTAGTTAATTATTTTTCCTTAAGTACATGTATGTATTAATGTTATCTTTAGTTAGATTAACTTCTTTAAGTGATGTATGGTTAGATTAAGTAACCATGTTGAGAAAACTTAAGGGAAATGTTGTAAGAGTCTTCTGCTTGTGCATTATAGAATAATATAATCTTATTAATGTTTTTTATTAAGGGAAAATGGGTTTTGATTGGCCCCTAAAACCCATAACAATAGAAGATCAAAAGATAGGCATTGAAGCCCTACAAAAAGCTAGAGACAATAAACATAAAAAAGACAGCTGACTAGAAGACAAAATGCTAGCAACAAAAAGACAACAAACAATAAACAAAACCAACAGAGAAAAATCCAAGGCTAAGTAAAGTTCTTAAGGAGCTCGGCCCCTTCCAGCTCTAGTTGCTCCATGTTATCAGTAGTTCATTTGATTTCCTCAATCTCCTTGCTTTGGCTTTGCTTTTTTCTAGTGCTCGTGCGAGTTCTTCTACCATTATCGGTCTCCTTATCTTAAGGGGTGTCTTCCTTCACCTCATTAGTGTCCATAGACGCCTTATCCCCTTGGTCACTATCAAGCTTACTAATAAGAACCTTCATACTTGCAGAGGCTGCCTTTAAGAACTTATGACTCTGCTCCCCTATCTTCTTGAGCATGTTCTCAACCCCTTCCAGCCTTTTTTCAGTATCCTTAGCTATGGTCTCCAGGATTGGGAAGCTATTACGTTGAGGGTTAATGATCTCCTCGACATTACTGATTGCTTTGCTAAGTTCACTTAAACAATCAGGGAGAGAGATAAATTTACCAGTGCCAATAGCCTCTAAAGTCTCAATTTTGCTGGCTTCCTGGGTTTTCTTGGCTTTTATGCTTGTAATTTCCTTCTTAACCCAGAGGAAAACCTTGTTGAAGCTATCCATGCCATTTCTGATGCAAAGGTCAATATCCAGATGGGATCCTTCCTTCGTCTTGTCTCCCGCAGGATCCAAATTCACTTCCAGACCCACCTCCCTCACATCTTATCTTTTTAATGCTATTGACATTCATCAAATAATTTTAAAAAAAAATATTTCTTTTTTTCAAGTGTGTTAGTCAAATCCTCTAGGGTTTTCTTGGCGGGGTATTACATAACATTTAATTAAAAGGTCCACATAATGAGAAAATGAGGATTTTCATCATAGTACAATCAATAGTACATTGGATTACCATTTATCTTGGGAGAGGAATCCCAAACTAGTATTAGGCAGGCAATAAAAGAGAAAAGAGTAAACCATAAATAAGTTATCTTCTTCATACTAACTTAGTTATCTTTTAATGTCATAAACAATATCCTATTCTACATTAAATGCACGAAAAAATTACTATATAATATTGTGTAGGGAATATACAAGTAATGTAAATGTACCTTAGGAATTGAGACATACCATTGGTGATTCTCTTTGGTACTCTTGTATGAGTAAAAAATATCTCCATTTGAAAGTGGCTACATGAGAGAAATATACAAATTGGGATAAAGGATATATCTTCACTTTTTTGCATTAAGTATATCTTGTTATAGATGATTGCTAATATAATGTGTACATGAAGAAAAATAGACAACTCAAAGAACACAAAATCCATTACACAATTTTATAATTACTGATACATAAAAAAAGTAAAGAAAATCTTTACATAGATCATGACATTAGAATCTAAGTTACATTAACTCAATACACATGGAGAGGTAAATTGATGAAACGATGAGTTTTGGAAGCAACATATAAATATAAAGAGTCATGGATACAACTAAATCAGCCATACTGATTTGAAAGTTTTGAATCTGTTTGTTTTTTAAATGCTTATGGAAGGTTTCTAGAAGCTTGAACTGAATTTGTATCCAAAGATGGTGATTCATACACATGTAAGATCGTCGAGACAAGTTAAAATAAAACACATAAGATTTACAAGAGAAAATGAAAAAATGCAAATCGAAAATAAACGATCAAAACTCAAAGACAACATGTAATGGTGAAAGTAAGATATATGTGTGTAAATAGAGAAGCGATTGTTTAGGATAACCTCTGTATTAAATAGACGTCTTTTAGAAACCTTGTGTAAAATAAGGAGGGAAAGAAAACAAAAGTACAGTGTGGGGAGGATTCGTAGTTAGCCATTTCGTTTGGTTAATTTATTCAAACATTTTTAAACCTTCAAAACAAGCATATATAATATGTAGTATATTTTTTTCGGTCTATTTTAATGTGTCTATATATCAGAAGAACACATAATCTCTATGTTGTAAATTACTATTTAAGGCATTGTTATTATTGGACTTCTTCTATTTTAGGTTTTATTAATACAAATGATAGATTAATTAGAAGGAAAGCAAGTTCAACTTCTAATAATAGATAAAATAGTGATGAATTTATGGATGCTAGGTACCCACCATCAATATATGAGATTATTATGTGTCCTTTAACTACATGCATATCCCATCTCATTTTGAAATATGTCAAGAAAAAGATGACCTTAATACACTTTAGATTGTGTACTACATGTATACACTTCTCATCTATGGATAAATAATTCACAAAGGTACTTCAAAGGAATTGAAAGGATTAGGTTATGCAATGCTATTTTTCACTATGTCAAAATCGATCTATTAGTAGACATGATGATTTCCTAAAGGTGAGCATAAGAGTTACTTATGATGCCCATTGACCAATTGAACACATTAAATTCTATCTCAAAAGATTCTAGTCCTTAAGCTCTAAAGTACTTGGTCCCTTACATGGTCTTATGTCGTAAGATATTTTTGTTACTGGTTTTACTAAATCCAATTTCATTAGAGTATATCTTAATACAATTATATATTCTATTAATTTATGCGCAAATGTTTTTAAATAATTGAATCTATATTATTAATACTTAAGAATCAACTAAAGATTCTTCTTTGTGTTACTTAAAACATCTAAAACTTTTTTAAAGGGAAATTTCAATCAAGTGGCTAATACTAATTCTTTTGATTATATCACTAAATTGGGCCTAAGAGTTACTATTTCCAACCCATTTAAGTGTGCCCACTGAATAAATAAACACATTAAATTTTATCTCAAAAATATTTTCTAGGCCTTATGCTCTAAACTACTTACTCTCTATGTCATAAGATGTTTTTGTTAATATTTTATTAAATCTAATTGTGGATATATTTTATAAGCAAAATAAAACATTTAAATTTTAGATTTATTTTTAAATAAAAAATTATCAAAATTTTAAAATATAAATACTAATTTCTATAAGTAATTTCTTCAAAAAGTAATATATGAGATAATATTTACTGCATTTTTCAAAGTAAAAACAAAACAAAGCAATTATCAAAATAATAGAAAGAAATGTAACGAAATTTTTTTATTAAATAATTAAATTAGTCATAGGTCTTTGTGTGCTAGTTTATTTTTCCTCAAAATTCATATATAATTGGTTTCGTGGTTTATTTTGGTTTCTAGAGGTGTTTGATTTTTGGAAAACCTTCATGAATTTTTAGCCTTTAATATTTAGTAACAATGATTGCTATTTAAAAATAATTGTGTATTTTTTATGACTCCTTGACTAATATATTTAATATTTTTCCATCTAAAATAGATCCAAACTAACCTCTCTAAATATTTTCTAGATAATTGTATTTAATTCATGTTCATTAGTTTGTTGTGAGAGATATGTTCATTTGTGAGAAGCAACATGAGAGAAAATGAAAGAGAAGCTACTAGAGTAAATAATATTTTTTCAATATAAACAATAAAGTTTTAAGCATAAATGAAAAGAATACAAAATAATGAATTTATAACTTTATAAAAATAGATTATTTTGTTTGTTCATATGATTCCATATTAAACATTGCTATCTGTTTAAACTTTGTAACATACAAATAAATAATTAAATATATAGAAAACCTATAATTATTTTATTTACAACATACATATGGACACATGAATTTTACATATTTAAAATTTTATTTTATTTATTTAAAATTTTATTTTATTTGATATAGAGCTATAATAAAAAATGAGTAATTGTCCAAGGGGTTAAGCTTAGTTGGTTAAAACACTAGTTCTCACTGTGGAGACCCAAGTTCAATTCCCAATAGGGACATCTAAAATGAATTCTAAGTTGTGACTCTTGGCCTTCCATAAAAATGGGGAAGGTATAGGGTCAATCTAAACAAACATAATAATAATAATAATAATAATAATAATAATTCAAAATACTACGGCTTCGACCTATTACCTACAAAAAAAATAAAAAAAATAAATAAATAAATGAGTAATTAAAATTTTCTATTATAATCCTCTTCTTGCTTTGTGTTTTGATTATCAATTATCTTATTTTTATCCTAATAATGATGTTCTTTATAGAAAATTTGATGAAAAAGGGATCTGGTTTCCTGAACTAGCAGTGCATCTCCTTGAGATCACCTAAGTTGATATTCAAAGAATTCATTTACTTAAGTATCATGGTCATTTCATTGTCACCTTAAATTCTTAAGTAGAAAAAGTGAATTTTAACATTTTGTATAAAGTTCTTGATTGTTGAGGTAAGGTACTAGAGATTTTATGTAGTCGTGAATGGAGGATTCAATCAAGGACTACTCAATCATGCAATAAAATGAAAGAACATAAATTAAAAAGTGGAGATTTCAATAAATAACAAATGATATAATTTAAAAATGTATATCATTCAATCTCTCATTCACCTATATCTCCTACTAAGAAAATTACCAAATCTTGTTTGATTCCACTATTTAATGATGAACCTAATATATTAAAGCCTTTAAAATAAATAATAAATAGCAATACGAAGAGAAGGATTGACTTCGATCCATAGTGACATATACTCAAATAAATATTGATCCCAAAGCCAAATAAAATAATACACGAATGAGGCTTTTTTAAGGATAGAAAAAAGAGATGAAGAAAGCTTAATGGGATAATGAACCAAACCTTGTAACTTAGAAATTATAGAGGAAAAAATCCAGTTATCTCCAATCAAATAGTCACATAATAAAAAATTGTGTAATCACTTTTAGATAGAACAAGGAATATACCACATATCCTTCCAAGTGAAAAGACTGCCACTTGGTTGAACATCCAAAAAATTAAGGAAAAATATATTCTCAAATCGAGGCTAAAGAAGGGCTTATCTTGTTGGATAAATAGTGAAATAAATATCAAATTAAAATTATTTCCTAAACAAATATGCACATAACTATATGTCAAAAAATATATCATACAACTAAATAAAAAATATGCAATGAACTCCTTGTATAAGTAGGACAACGAAGAAGGAAGGTATGAATAGACTATAGGGTAAAAGCATAAACCTGTGTCACACTTTAACAAAGGAAAAGGTTAACACAACAATAATTGTTCAATTTCATCGTCATAAAAGTATCATTTGCATTTTGAATTTGAAGATGATGTAAACTGATGAAATGTGTAAAATTTGTTGAAGTGTAAAATTTTTTTGTCAATAATTTATATGCTTTTTTAGCTTTAAAGTCCATTTTTTTATTGCTAAAAAACGCTAAAAATCACCGGGTTTAGTTCACACCACAAAAGAAAATGAAAATCAACTTAGTTTTTTCTGATTTTGATATCCATTATAGATGACATATATATATAGTGCATGAAAAAAAACATTAATTTTTGATGTATATTTTCTTTGTTATAGCATTTGGAAGTCGAATACGCCAGAATTTGACGGTTTTTGTCCCCACCATAATTTGTCTATTCAATTTATGATAATCAAAAAACTAAAAATACCCTTTTGGAGAAGACTCTCTCTTCTATTGAAACATATTTTTCTCATTTTTTTTGAAGTTATTCAATATTTGTTTTGTTTTTCAAACCAGCGTGTTATAGAACAAAAGAATACCTAGTCATAGTATTTTTAATTTTTTATATATTAAATATAATCAAAACATTATAAAAATTATATGATTAGAATCATGACTTCAATCTCTACAAAAAGGGTATTTTTTATTAATTTTAATAAGTTTAATTTACTTATTGAATTTTACTGCAGAAGTGACAAGTTTCAGAAAATCATCATTTTTGTTGATGTGGCTGCCAATTGGCATTCCACATAGATAGTTCCGACCAGAAGGGTTCCAGCCAGAACTATTCAAAATATTTATGATTTTCTATAGTGAAATGTATTGAAAGGACATAAACATTCCAGTCGGAAATCCATTGCCACGCGAGCATTATGTGGCCACCAAGTTAGTCAGACTAGAAGGGTTCTAGCCAAAATAGGTGTTGTTAGCCTAAAGTGTGACACAGATCCGTACAATTACCCTATAATTAACCATCTATGAAGTATAATGACTATGAAAACATGAGACATGTTCAAGTAAATGTATTAAATCTCTACTAAGTAACAAAAAATAGTATAAAACACATAAGTGAAATGGATCTAGTGTAATTATATTTATAGGTAAAGTTAAACTAGGTCATTTATAACACTTTTCATACTAGAACCTCTTAAAGTAATAATCAATGAGTAATCTAATCACTAAAAAAATGAGTCCCAACAACAAGGACTAATAGGACTATCATGTAAAAATCAAAATATCTCACAATTATATTAAAGGGTAAAACCTTAAAGGAAAAATACTCTCCAAAATAAGAACTAATACAAGTTAAGGAGGACTCAAGAACAATGGAGGATAAATTAATCAACTCAATGATGTCACAACACAAGATAATGAGGCAATCCTAAATTTTTAGTGAATATGTCTACATTGATGTTTTAGTGGAATAGTAGGACCATAATCTTTCTGATGAGTGAAAATGGGGTTCAGTAGTCTAAACATGCACACTAGTAACCAAACATATTCACATCAACTTGGATTGGGGAAATAACAAATAGGCCCATTTGAGATCTATGGGATAGTCGAGAACAATAATTGTTGCTTCGAAGTAGAAAATAAATGCAATTGGATAAGACAAAATGATGAAATGCAAAAACTAGGTCTAATATTGAAAAATTAAGAGTAATCAGCATAAAAATAAAGCTACATATCAAGTATGTAGAATAACATTAGGATAAAAGCACAAAATTATGTCACGTTTTAGGCCCACTTATCAGCACAAGTGAATTTAAGTAATTTTAACTAAAAATTAATTTTAGTCAAACATATGGTATATATTGATTCATAATAGCTAAGTTATATATGGGCCAAAAATTTTCCAATTGGAAGTGTCTACTAAATGTATATTTTATACCACTTTGGGTCTAATTACCCAAAAAAATTAATTTTTTTAAAAACAACTCGATGTTTAACAACTCCTACTCTTATAAATAATATATTTTTTGAAATGTAAAAATAGCCTTTTATAGATCTATGATTGAATTTTCCATAATATATATCTTTTAATATTTTACTTAGTTTTTATATTTTATATTTTATTTTTATTGAAAGTAGGTCATTAGCACTAAAATATAAGGTCGATTATCTTGTCAAAGGAAAAATACTAAAATTTATTTTAAAATTTTGAAAAAAAAATGATGAAGTAGATAAAAGAAGCTATGTCAAGATGATATAAGTTTTTTCTAATTTGGATAAATAATTAAGAAAAAAGGTGGTGGGAATTGGAAAGAGTTATATTTCAGCACATACAACTTTTCAAATTTATTAAAAAATATATATATTTATAAAAAATAGTAAAAGATATATCCATGCACTAAAGTTTCAAGTTATCAATATACACAAAAAAATTGAAGAAAAAAAGGTAAAATTTACTAAATAAAGTGTGGTGGCTTGTGTAACTTCAATTTTAGTATTTTATCAACAACTAAATTATAGTGTATACATTATAAAAAACTACATTCAAATAATTTTTAAATTTTTTGTTAAAATTACAAACATAAAATAGACAAAAGAATATATATTTAATTAGTTTACATCATTTAAAAATTCAAGACATATATTTCACTTTCTATTGATTTAATTTAAAAAGTTGAATCAACATTGACCATTTCCTTTGTATAAGTGTGACACAACTTTGTACTTTTACCTATTTAGCTTTTAGAGTAGAGAATAGTAGGATGATTAGATGGTAATCCAAACTTTGTGACAAGTCATTGAATCCATAGAACCTCTTGGATAGCAAGTACTACACCTTGATACTTGACCTTAATTGATGATAATTTATTAGTACTTTAATTCTTCTATGGACATGTACATAGAATAGAACCAAGGAAAGGATTACCAAGAAGTGAATTTCCATGAGTCAAGATCACTATTCCAGTCTAAAAAAATGAAGCCTACCATCTAAGTATCTTAAGAATGTGTGTGAATTGCCAAAATCTGTGGTATTCTAAATGGACCTCAAAATATACTCGTTGACCTTCTAAACTGAAAGTAGAATACAAGCCCAAAAAAGTGTTATCATATTAAGTGTGGGTCAAATATGAAACACTTAAAAATAACCATTTGTAAAAATTAGCATCGATAGTAAGTGTGGTGCAAGTGGTAGTCATTTAGTAAGATCAAGTAGAAGTGGTGTGGAAGTAGTCTTATAACTAGCCATTATAATGACTAGTATTAGAATTTTGGCATGAGTGTGACAAGAAATTAAAGGATTTCTAATTAAATATCTAGCCTCCTCAATAGTATCATGAGCCCATCTATGAAAAATGTGAGGAGGATAAGATGTTTTTGGTAGTAGAAAAATATGACCATAATCTTTTTGATGGGTGGAAATGGGGTTCACCAGTATTAAAATGCAAGCTAATAACCAAACATATATTCACATCAACTCTTATTGGGGAAATAAGCAATAGCCCCAATTTGAGACCTATGGGATAGTCAAGAATAATGATTGGTTGCTTTCTTGCTGAAAATAGATGCAATTAGATAAGATGGCATGATTAAAAACAAGAACTAGGTCTAATAATGCAAAATTCAGAGTCATCAACATAAAAAGAAAGCTATAGATCAAATATGTAGAACCTAACTACATATCTAAGAATAGGGAACACAAAGGAATATATATCTTCAATTTGAGCCCAAACAAGTTGGACTATGTCAACAAGTACCATACTCCTAAAGGTGTCAAATGCAAATACTAATAATAGATTTAGGATCAGGATGTTTCTCAAAATGTCCTCTTGATTTTTTTTGAAAAAGAGATAGACATTGTTCAATGATTGTCTCAGTCTACACTTTCTGAATCTATAATCCTTCTCTACTAAATCTAAAACCTATAGACACAAGAGGGGTAAAATGGTGTTGGGTTGATAGGAGTTTGCCTAAATCAAAGCTCAATTTCAAAATTAACCTTAAAATGATGAATAAATAGAAAATAGAGCTTACCCTTGTAGGTGAAAGGCTAGATCTCGTAATGAAATATTATTCCTTTATTCATGAATTTCCCTTTCCTTTAAGTCTTCAAGAAAGGTTAAAGTTTCTATATAGGATCTCATGCATGTCTTCACATAAATTTTATCATGTATGTCATCTTGAATTTTTGAAAATCTAAATACTTGACCTCTCCTACACTAATTTGAATCAACCTTCTTATACACTCAATCAATGGGATTTTCTCTCCATCCAAACATTATTGACTCTCAAATTGTTGGAGATCTTCTAATTATTTAATAGTCACTTGATTTGAAGAGTCACCCCATCATGATAAGCATGAATGGAAGGATTATCAACAATGTTAAGCATGCCATGTGTAGGAAAAGAGTATTCACTAGAGCTCCTAGGGAATAACTTAACTCAAGCTCAATACCCTTAGTAATTAAACACTGGGAGGCCATAAGTCTATAACTTCTTCTCGCCATGATATTGGATTTGAAAAAAAGGGTAATCAAACACATACAACAAGAAGGGACTGCTAAGAAAATATATTTGTATTCACAGTGCCTCATATACAATTGATAAAGCAAGTAATTATAGAAAAGGAAGTGATTAAATGATACAATTTCTGAAGAAAAATGATCAATTAACCACTTAATTAAACTAAATGAGGTATATAAAAGATAGATTTGAACAATTAGTGTCTCTTAACTATAAAAATTATATGTAATAACACTAATATCTAAACATGCAAATCATAAATTATGCAACGAACTTGTCAAGTTCAGAAAAATGTAAGCTGGGTGAAAATGAGATTCACTATTATAAACATGGAAACTAAGAACCAAACCCATTCACATCACCTCACATTGGGGAAGTAACCCATAAGCCCAACTACAAACCTATGGAGAGATGGGCACAATAGTCACTTCTCTTATTTATTTGATAATGGATGTAATTATTTCTCATTGACCATGTGATTGAACTCAATATAGTATACATGATTAAACACAAACAATGAACAATGAAAATAAATAAGAGAGAGAAAAGCATAAGGGACACAACTATTGGACCATTTCGCTTAATCTTACACTCAATTAAAAATACAAATGACTTAAAAATGTCCCGCATGCATCGCATCAAAGAGAAAAATGACTTTATGTACTAAACTGGTTAATAAGTGTCATTAGAAAATAGGGAAAATCTGTAAATGGTCTTCAAACCCTTTGATTTTAAAAAAAATTACGTAACTAAAATTTCAAACTCACCATATTTGAAATTTTAAACAATTTAACAAAGAATGTTTAAGTTTTCAATTAGAGGTGACCCTATGAATTGAACCAGTTTTAAATCTCAATGTGCTCAAGCTTTGGCTCCCATTAATCTAAACTAGGGATACTATCACACAAGCAATGGGAAATAAAAAGGAATAGTATTTGAAAGCTTCAATCGACACCATGCTTGTTAGAGACATGTGAGAAAGGGGTGATGCCCCTCCCTTTATTAACCTTGCATTAGACTTGGGAAATTTCATATCTTCATATGATTGGCATTCATTATACCAAAAGATCTATTGAGAGATCTAAACACTAAGGTGATTCTCTTCAAGTTCATATAAAACCAAAACCAAAGTTTTACTGCAAATGCATAATAAAACTTAGAATTTATTTAAACTTTCATTATTTTATGGAAATGAATGTCATTTTAATTGATATTTCACACTAGACTGAATTGTGCCTCAACCCTTTTTCACTCAAACATGAGTCAAGTTATAATTATATTAAAGAGGAAATAGATACTACTAACCTTATGAATCATAACCCTAAAATTAAATTATTAGGACCGATTTGATGTATAGAGGGTATAGGAGAACTACATAGCCCTGATTCCTAATTTTGGCTCCCATTATATGTAGGTAACCCGAACTAATGCATTTTAAACCAAGCCAATGGATTTTTGACCGATTAAAATTAACTCAAATTAAAAATCAAGAAGCAAAATAATAACATGAAAATAAAAACCTCATATCTATTTTCTATAATGGATCTTGAAAGAATTTAAATTCAAACTAGATTTTAACATCTCAATGCTTCAATCGTTAAAGTCTCAACACACTAGGTTCATCAATCTCATCTTTACAAGTATTCACAAATATATATATGAGTGTTCTCATGAAAGTGAATAGAAACCATGAAGCAAGCATAAGTTAGCAATTCTCTAACTTAAGCTTGGCATTAATCAACAGTTTTGAAGGTATGTCGATGTGGATGACTTCTATAGGAGAATTTTAGTAGAGAACTTCATCATGAATATAATCCTCCCCCCTTTTCCCTTGGTAGGCTTCTACATCTGTCTATGACATCTCCTACATCATGTTCTTGCCAATATTATACAAACCGGTGTGACAATGGTGTAAAGGGGAAGGATGCCATAGCTGCACCATAATTGAACTAATACCCTACATTGAGTAGTCTAATGTCAATGATCAAATTCTGAAACAAGTTATAAGTTTGATAAATAGAAAATCCAAGGTACCAACCAAAACTTGCACATTTATGACTCAAAATACAAACAAAAACACGCTATCTTAAGAACTTAAAAAAAATTCAAATAATGTATAATTTAGTAAGTCTTTACAAAACTTTATATTGTTTTTATATGCGGATTCAAAAACACTTATAGTTCTTATATTTAGAAAGCTATTCTAAAACCTTGTATGGAAAAAATGTCAAATTGTTGTTTCTTGATTTTATTTACTTCCATGCAAATATATTAATTTTTCTAGACTTTCTTTAAGTGCATGAAGAAAAGTGTTTTCTATATTAGAGAGTGTCCTTACTTACTTTAGTATCTTCTCTTTCCTTTTCCTCACTATTCTTTATCTAAGCAATTGATTATTATTATAATATGTTGCTCTATTAGGTATTTATTGTGAGATAACCTCTGATCAGTTGATAAATTTCCCTTTTCATTTTATTCTACATCTTATACATTTAAATGAAATATGCATACTACTACTATATCTACTTTGTTTTTGCAATTATGCAGCCAAAATACTACTTTTCAAACATTCAATAACTCATTAAATTTTGGTTTTCATGGGAGTTTTCTCACAAAGAAAAGAACTATTTATGTAAACTACTTCCAGTTTCCTCAGGACATCAGATCTTCGCATTTTCATAACATGTTAGTTTTAGAGTTGCATGCTAATTCATCATAACTTCCTCATGCAAGACCCTACAAAGAAAATTTGAAGTATATTCAAACTCTTTCGTATAGGAAAATCATAAATGTGGTAATTCCCATAAATATTTGAAAATCTTTTAAAATTGCAATACTTTCTCTAATTGTTATGTCTACAATTTCCTTGGTTTCTTCCAATGCTTCTTTCAATTCCAATGAAGTTAATGATCATAATATTATTCTTGAGCGTTCCTCAAGTGATTCAAAGGATTCACCTTCAAATGAGGATGTGGGTGTTTATTTAGGGAAATGTAAATGGTGCCAAAGGGTTACCTCAGGCCACCATAAAATAGTGATTTTGGATGATGAGGACTCTAAGTATTCCCCCTCAAAGGAAATTGTGCCTAATTTTGTGGCCCCCAGCTATGACATTAAGGGTAAAGGTAATTTGGGGGTCCCTCTTAGGTCGGTGAATGGGAAGGGGAAAGCAATACCTTATTTGGTTGATGGCTCCCCTTGTAAAAAGAAGATGAAACCACAAAAGGATTCAAATCCTAAGCCTAGTTTGTAATCTCGTACTGCCCACCCCCCGCATGCCGATTGTATTGATGTAGGTTTACATGTGAAATTTGTTGTAGATATTGGTAATGTTACCCCTCTGGGAAAGGCTCATTTGTTATTGACTCTAAACATATGATTAAGAATGTGAAGGATGTTATGAATAGCCAGAGTGCCTTGTTTTTATGGATTGTATCAGAGATTAATTATTTGAAGGATAAATTTGTCATTCAAATGTGCAGAACGTGGATAAAATTTTTGCCTCTATTCTAGAGTTGGCTAAAGGATTAAAGGATCTGAAGGAAGGCCATGATCAATGCATTAAATCCTTGGAGGAGTCCCTTGCTAAGATTCAACAGAAATTGAGGGTTATTGTTGTTGTTAGCCGAACAAACATGGAGAATAGCTCTCAAGGACATAAGAAGTTGAATGCCCAAACTCTTGTTATCTAGAATATCTCTGAAGGGGGTGCAGATTCCCCTAATGTCAATGCCAAATCTATCAGGATGGCTACTGCCAACGAATTCGCTTATGGGCCTTCACCTGGTCATCACACTAGGCTTCCTAACAAGGACAACGTATAACTCTCATTAATAGTATAGTCCATAAGGTGCATAGTATTAATCAGTACTTGATTCAAAAGAATGAAAACCTAATGAAATCTCTATAAGGTCATCGGTGCTTTGTTCCCTTGTGTTTTGGTGTTCTTTTTTTGCTTGTGTCCAGTGGTTATCATTTTGTTATCCTTAATCACTTTTGGCATGACAAATGCATGTTTTTTTCCCTTATATTTGTTTTCTTCTCTCGTTCATAGCCTTAAAGTCCATAGGAAAAACCCCCTTTTCTCGATTATTTATGAAGGTTTGGTTCTCCTCATCATGGAGTATGTGAAATCTATTTATGTTAATAAGACCCTTGCTCCTAGTTCTCGGAAGTTAATTATCATAATGTTAGTCTTGAGCATTCCTCAAGTGATTCAAAGGGTTCACCTTCAGATGAGGATGTGGGTGTTTATTTAGGGAAACATAAATGGTGCAAAAAGGGTGCCTCGGGCCACCATAAAACCGTGATTTTGGATGATGAGGACTTTGAGTATTCCCCCTCAAAGGAAATTATGCCTAATTTTTTGGCCCCCAACTATGATGTTAAGAGTAAAGGTAATTTGGGGGTCCCTCTTAGGTTGGTGAAAGGGAAGAGGAAATAATTTCCTCATTTGGTCAATGGATCCCCTTGTAAAAAGAAGATGAAACCACAAAAGGATTGAAAGCCTAAGAATAGTTTGTAATCCCTTGCTACCCACCCCCCGTATACTGATGGTATTGATGTTGGTTTGCATGTGGAAATTCTTGTGGATATTGGTAATGTTACCCCTCTGGAGAAAGGCTCTTTTGTTATTGACTCTGGACATATGATTAAGAATGTGAAGGATGTTATAAATAGCCAGACTGCCCTATTTTTATGGATCGTATCAAAGATTAATGCTTTCATGGATAAATTTTCCATTCAAATGTGCAGAACATGGATAAAAAATTTGCCACTATTCTAGAGTTGGCTAAAGGAATAAAGGATTTGAAGAAAGGCCATGATCAATGCATTAAATCCTTGGAGGAGTCCTTCTCTAAGATTCAAGAGAAACTAAGGATTATTGTAGTTGTTAGCCGAAAAACCATGGAGAATAGTTCTGAAGCACTTAAGCAATTGAATGCCCAAGCTCTAGTTATCCAGAATATCTCCGAAGGGGGTACAAATTTCGCTAATGTCAGTGCCCTATCCATGATGATGGCTACTTCCCACAAATTTGCTTCTTGTCCTTCACCCAGTCCTCATACAAGGTTTTGTATTAGGGACAATGGTATAACTCTCATTGACACTATAGTCCATAAGGTGCATGGTATTAATCAACACTTGTTTCAAAAGAATGAAAAATTAATGAAATCTCTATAAGTTCATTGGGGATTTTTTCCCTAATGTTTTGGTTTTGTTTTTTGGTTTATGTCCAGTGGTTATCATTTTGTTATCCTTAATCACTTTTGGCATGACATTGCATGTTTTGTTTCCCTTATATCTATTTTCTTCTCTCAGTCATAGCCTAAAAGTCCATAGGAAAAACCCTTCTTTCTCGTTTATTTATGAAGGTTTGGTTCTCCTCGTCATTGAGTATGAGAAATCTATTTCTGTTAATAAGACCCTTGCTCCTAGTTCTACAAATTTAATGATCATTAATGTTAGTCTTGAGCATTCCTCAAGTGATTCAAAGGATTCACCTTTAGATGAGGATGTGGGTGTTTATTTAGGGAAATGTAAATGGTGCAAAAGGGGTGCCTTGGGCCGCTATAAAACTATGATTTTGGATGATGAGGACTTTGAGTATTCCCCCTCAAAGGAAATTGTGCCTGATTTGGTGGCCCACAGGTATGACGTTAAGGGTAAAGGTAATCTGGGGGTCCCTCTAAGGTTGGTGAAAGGGAAGGGGGAAGAATTGTCATTTGGTCGATGGCTCCCCTTGTAAAATGAAGATGAAACCACAAAAAGATTCAAAGCCTAAGCCTGGTTTGTAATCCCCTACTACCCACCCCTTGCATGCCGATGGCATTGATGCGAGTTTGCATGTAGACATTCTTGTGGATATTGGTAATGTTACCCCTCTGGAGAAAGCCTCTTTTGTTATTGACTCTAGACATATGATTAAGAATGTGAAGGATGTTATGAATAGCCAAAGTGCCCTATTTTAATGGATCGTATTAGAGATTAATGCTTTGAATGATAAATTTGTCATTCAAATGTGCAAAACATGGATTAAATTTTTTCCACTATTCAAGAATTGGCTAAAGGAATAAAGGAACTAAAGGAAGGGCATGATCAATGGCATTAAATCCTTGGAGGAGTCTCTTGCTAAGATTCAAGAGAAATTGAGGGTTATTGTTGTTGTTAGCCAAACAACCATGGAGAATAGCTTTGAAGGACTTAAGCAGTTGAATGTCCAAGCTCTAGTAATCCAGAATATCTCCAAAGGGGGTGCAAATTCTCCTAATGTCAGTGCCAAATCTGTGAGTATGGCTACTGCCCATGAATTCACTTATGTTCCTTCACCTGGGCCTCATACTAGGCTTCGTAGTAGGGACAAGGGTATAACTCTCATTAATAGGATAGTCCATAAGGTGTGTAGTATTAATCAACACTTGATTCAAAAGAATGAAAAATTAATGAAATCTCTACAAGGTCATTGGGGCATTGTTCCCTTGTTATTTGGTGTTCTTCTTTTGCTTGTGTCCAGTGGTTAGTTAGCATTTGTTTTCTATGATTGGATGGTTTTGTTGTAAAGGGTTTCAGATCCCTTCAAAACCTGTTTTCCCTTAGTAAAAAAACAATCAACATTAATATAGCATCTAAAGCTTCAATATTGTATTCTTCCCTTGCAAATATTTTCTCCATGATTTGGATGTTATGTATTTAGGAAATTTTCCGTCAAAGAGAAGCTTTACCTAAGGAATCTATAATTTCTATAAATGCATTCCCTTCCAGATTATTTTTCTCATCGATTTATCTTCAACATATTTATAAACTATTAAGAGATCATACAAAAAGATGGGTACGCATGACATTAAAACTAGATTTGATAATATCATCCATACATTAGATACCATCTTGAGCTTTATTTTGATATTTAGTAAAGAAGAAACACGACATGACATAGTAGTGGGAAAACATGACATGGTAGTAGGTAGACATGACAATGAGGGTAGAGGTAAAAGGAGCGTAGAAGAACAGCATTCAAGCATACCATAAAAAAGGAAAAGATGGATCAACTTCCATGACCAACTTCCTTAATCTTGAGGATCAACTTCTCTAGCTCAGCTAGACGCTCTGCATCCTTCGCGAAAAGGTAAAGAACGAAGTGAACGACTTCAGTGATTTTATCATCAACAGAATAACAGAGCAGCTTCTCTTCCTTCTGCACTCAACTCCATTCCGGAGTACATTTCTGGATCAAACAAACCATCTGCAATATAGTGTGCATATTGTCAGTACCCTTATATAAATACAAATCAAGTAGAGAAGAGAAGATATTCCCTGACTAACTTACTTGGTGGTCTTGTTGTGTTGGCTTTGACAAGCAGCATCTCGCCCATTCCACTCTTGTAGCCTTGCAGTAGTTCATACCCATACCCGGACCCCGTCACCCATCCATCCAAAAGGCGGAGAATACTCTACGTATCAAGGATTCCTTGCCTCTTAATCTCTTCTAAATTGCTTTTCACTTCATCCACAGAAGCCAGACGCCACTCACCTGATATTAACTCTGCATCCCTGGACACCTTCATGAATTCCATGGGGACACTTTTGAGCAATCAAACTTAGAAACAAACCGTGAATATGCCTTTGCCATTGTATACGAGGGAATTTATAGAGATGAACTAACATTTTAATATGTGAGTATGAATTTCATATTACCATATTATCCACATTCACTGTAGTTGCTGGAAGGGCATTTCAGGTGGCCTATATGGAAATCTAATCATCCACATTCTCGTACAGAAGTCATGTGATAAATGTCGCTGCTGTGCTTAAAAATGTTTGAATAAATTAACCAAACTAAATGGCGATCTACGAATTCTGACAGGTTTTTGCCCATTGTACACACGCAAATGGAATCCGCATACTGCACAAGGCCATTGATAAAAGGCTACAATCCAAGGCAAGAAATATGTTTAAACTAATCACGCATTTCCCAATGTGCGAGAATAAAAGACATCCCCACATGGATGACTATGCACAGGTTTGTCCTAAAATTTAAATTAAAGAACAACTTGATATGGCAAGCATAAGCGAAATGATCCATCAACAATATCCTTCAACAATTTAATCTTAAGGGAGGCCAAGAAAAATATACTAATTTTTTTTTTATTACATGACAAAAAAAAATCTTTTTGATTGTTGGAAGAACATTATCTATATTAAATACATCATCATACTAAACTATATCATGGTATTTTTTACATCATTAACATGTGTCAATATACTTTTTAATGTATGTTCCGTGCCATATTTGTCAATCCAAGATAATAAAAATGTTTAAGTTAATCAAGCATTTCCCAATGTGTGAGAATAAAAGACATCCGCACATGGATGAATTTGCATAGGTTTATGCTAAATTTTAAATTAAAGATCAATTTGATATGGCAAGCATAAGCAAAATGATCCATCAACAATTTAATCTTAATACAGGGGAAGAGAGGAATTTGACTTAGCATCGCACTCACTAACCTATTCACTTGAAATACATAAAACAAAAGCATGTGCAGTTCACATGAGAAGAAAAATATACTATTTTTTTATTACATGATGAAATAAATCTTCTTGCTTAATGGAAGAACATTATCTATACTAAACTATATCATGTTATTTTTTACCTTCATACATATATATACCTTAGTATTATTTCACTTGTATGTTGGATCTACATTTCAAAAATTAACTTCTAACTTCCTATTTTTAACATTCTAATCCTTATCTGAGATTGATTAAACAACGATTTTTAGGGATTTTTACATAAAGACAATGTGTAGGACACAAAAAAATAATAATAGAACACACACAAACTCCCCAATAATAAAAATTGATCAAGAGACAAAGACAGACCACCAAATCCAATCTTGACAAAAAACAAATGAATGAGATTCTTCCCAATGGTTGGGAGATTTATAGTAGACTCACAAAAAATTCCAAGAGCATTAATTATGATGAATAATGGTTACAAAAATTTCCTCATCATCCAACCTCAAGGAAAAACAAATATGTCAACTCATAGAGGTGGTTCTATACACAAAATGAAGAATAAGAAAATAAAGCTAACATATATTCTAACATTAGTAAAATCATTTTTTTCGTCACATATGTTCATAAATCCAAATCCAAATATGATATAACTTTATTTTAGCGAAGATAGCAATAATAATGAAAATTATGTAAAGTAACACATTCAAGTTCAACACTAACAATAAAAAAATATAAAGGCAACGATCATATTTACATCAATTGTGTAGGAAATTTATAATCCATCCACTAAGGAGGCTCCATTAGAACTATTATAATTACAAAAAGGTCAATTATCTTAAATTATATTTTGTACAACATAATTTAATATTAACAAAATTTGAAGCCAAGGAATAGAAGGCTCGTACTTACACATCCTTTCAAGCTCCTCTAACAATTTGCAAGTTTCCAACGGTAGTTCCATACCACCCAACCACATGACACTCACCTATTACTAGTTTATAATGTCTCCCCTAGTATGAATGGTAATCCAATTTATTACTCATAACTATAAGAGTAATTATATTTTTTATCATTAAGTGGACCTTTAAATAATTAGATGTTATATCTATCCCTTTCTTAATGATTTTGTCATGAGATTTACGATTTCCATGATCATGTCTATGGTATGCATTTTGAAGTCATCATGAATAGCCTTCTCACCCTACTAAATGATCCCAAATATGATAGCTTCAACAACTAATGTGAATACATATGGAAAATAGTTGCATAATTCCCCAAACAACATATCTAGGACATGCATCTACTCTAACCCCTTCTTTGGGGATTGTAGGTAACCTTTCTCTCGACACTTTGGGATTAGAATTTTTTACGATGTTGACTAGAGTGATGGATATCCCAAATGCAAATTCTTCCTACTTAAATCTTTCTCTCTCGTGAAGAAATTAGAGATCAATTTATTGTAGTACTTGGAGAGTGTCGTTTCTTTAACCTCAACAAAGAAGATGAAGTTAACTAGAGCCCCAACTCAACTAGCAACTTTTATGTGTCCTCGGCTTATTTTTTATTAGAACATAACTCTAGAAAGTTATATTTTAAATGGAAATTCATATGGGATAGGAATATCACTCTACAAAAAAATTGTTTCTGGTGGAGAACATAAAATTATAATGAGAATGGACAACCTAGTCAATAGGGGGTTTCATTTGGTTAATAGATGCATTGTATGTTGCCGAAAGAAGGAGATGATGATCCATCTCTTTCTACATTCTATGTTCATTGGGGAGTTTTGGAATAAGGTGTTTCCCTCCTTACATATTAATTGGGTCTTCCTTGAGACTGTTATAAACTTTACCAAAGTCTAGACAGATAAATCCTCCTTTAAGCACCCTGTATTAAAGGATTTATAGAGCCAAATTCCTCCCTTCCTTGCCTAGGGAATTTGATTGGATAAGATAAATAAAATCTTCCAAGAAGATACCAAGAATAACAAGAAGTTTTTCCAAATCATATTAAGAAATGGAGTGTGAGAAAATACTAATCATATGAAGCATCAATATGCACTCATGCTAGATACTTTACTAGAATTATATGTTATAAACTAGTTGGGAATCAATTGTTACATGAATAATTCCAAATTAGGAGGAATATCTTGAGATAGCATGTTGGATGGAAAAGGATTGGAAACTTAGATTAGGTAAAGTTAAATTGGGTTCCATTATAAACCTCCCAACCAAATTGTGAAGCATCGCATTCATTTGTTTTGTGTCAGAGATTAGGTACATTGTTTTATGTCTTGGTCTCTTGATCACTTTTTATCATTGGGGATTTTGATGTGTTTTTTTTTTTGTGAGTACTACACATTATCAATATGTTAAAACCCTAAAAATAGTTGATAAATCAATCACATGTAGGGATTATAATGTAAAAAATAGGATTAGAATTTACTTTTTGGACTTTCTCTCAATTTTTCAATAATTTTATGCTTTCGTAGCCTCCAACATATTCTTGGGACACCTATGGATTCATAATAATGTCATTCTATCACACTCATTTTATTATTTGGTGCTAGTACCCTTTTGGCATGCTATACTTCTCTAATATTCTATAATCTTCTAATTTTAGACAAAATTGTTTGCAAGAATTTTTTTAAAAACTCTATATGCAACTTAGGTTGTTTATCCAAGAATTGTGATTCTTCCATGTCGACTCTTGGTTGATAGATTTTCCTTTTAATAATATGTTCCACATTTTTAAATGAGAACTATATCATTGCATAAAAGCAACCCATTATCATTTCATTTCTTGGGAGACTGGTACTTCCCAGTAGTGTAACCCCTTGTGAAAGTTTTGCCCCTTGATTAGGTTTCATGGTTCATCATTATGGAGCATGCTAAAGCTGAGTTTAACTCTCATCTTTCCCCATGTTGAGGAAACTATTGGTCATCCTAAAAAGTCAGTTGGTATGATATCTCCTAGTTAATACACTCCATGCTTGTGTTTTCTTTGGTGTTGTGAGTTCATTCAAGTGTGTATTGAATTTAGTTGATGTATATGGCACCCTCAACCTACACTTCTATGTCATTTGTGAGATAAGTTGATCATGTGTTAGAAACTAATCATTGCGATGGAATCATATCAATCTCTCCTCATTCATCATGTGAATTCATCACATGATTGGAAAGCATTTAATTTGTGTCACCTCTCTTAGAGAAAAGTTTTGTTTATTTATTTTGTCTTTCATTCACGTCATTATTATAGAAATAACATAAGTGTGTGTGTATTAGTATGCAATATGACATGAAGATGTTATATACTCAATACCGAGTCATTCTTATAATATTTTATCAAAGAGAACAAATGTGTTCACCTAGTTAATGTCCTAAGTGTGTTGTGTGGATAATTATAAAAATACTTAAATAATTATGTTTTGAAACTCTCACCTTTCGGATGCTTTGGTAGGGTGAGAAGGGTATTTATGATGATTTCAGAAATCACACCATTGACATGATCATGGATATCATAATTTTCATGATTAAAACATTGAAAGGCATAAATGTAACATCTAATTAAAAGGTCCACTTAATGAGAAAATGGGGATTTCCATCATAATAATCAATAGTACATTGGATTGCCATTTATCTTGCGAGAGGAATCCCAAACTAGTATTAGGCAGCCAATAAAAGAGAAAAGAGTAAACCATAAATAATTTATCTTGTTCATATTGAATTAGTTATCTTTTAATTTCATAAAAAATATCCTATCCTGCATTCGATCCATGAAAAAATTACTATATAATATTGTGTAGGGAATATACAAGTAATGCCAATGTACCTTAGGAATTGAGAAATATCATTTGTGATTCTCTTTGGAATTCTTGTATGAGCAATTTTTTTTTCCATTTGAGGGTGGCATTCCTTCTCTACATGAGTGCAATATACCAATTGGAATAAAAGATGTATCCTCGATATTTTTCATTAAGTATATCTTGTTATACGTGATTGCTAATGTAGCTTGTACATGAAGAAAAATAGACAACTACTGAAAGAACACAAAGTCTATTATTAGACAATTTTATAATTAGTGATATATCCAAAAACTAAAGAAAATCCTTACATAGATCATGACAATATAATCTAAGTTCCATCAACTCAATACACATGGAGAGTTAAATTGATGAAACGATGGGTTTTGGAAGCAACATATAAATATAAAGAGTCATGGATACAACTAAAGAAGCCAGGTTGATTTGAAAGTTTTGAATATGTTAAAATAAAACACATAAGAATGAAAGTAAGATAGCTTGAACTGGATTTGTTAAAATAAAACATATAAGAATGAAAGTAAGATTTAGGTGTGTAAATAGCAAAGCAATTGTTTAGGATAACCTCTGTATTAACAGAGATTTTTATAACCTCGTATAAAATAAGGAGAGGAAGAAAACAAAAGTACAGTGTGAGGATGATTCGTAGTTAGCCATTTCGTTTGGTTAATTTATTCAAACATTTTAAATCCTATCTGCGGACACAGATCACATGACATCTATGCGAGAATGTTAAAAACAAGCATATATAATATGTAGTATATTTTTTTTGATCTATTTTAATGTGTCTATATATGAGAAGAACACATAATCTCTATGTTGTAAATTACTATTTAAGGCATTGCTATTATTGGACTTTTTCTATTTTAGGTTTTATTAATACAAATAATAGATTAATTAGAAGGAAAGCAAGTTCAACATCTAATAGACAAAATAGTGATGAATTTAAGGATGCTAAGTACACTATGAATTTATGAGATTATTATGTGTCCCTTAACTACATTCATGGCATTTCATTTTGAAATATGTAAAGAAAAAGATGACCTAAATACACACTTTAGATTGTGTATTACATGTGTACACTTCTTATCTATGGATAAATAATTCACAAAGGGACTTCAAAGGACTTGAAAGGATTATGTTATCCAATGCTAGTTTTCACTACCTCAAAATAGATCTATTAGTAGAGATGATGATTTCCTAAAGGTAAGCCTAAGAGTTACTTATGATGCCCATTGATCAAATGAACACATTAAAATTTATCTCAATACATTCTAGTCCTTAAGCTCTAAAGCACTTGCTCTCTTACATGGTCTTATGTCATAAGATATTTTTGTCACTGGTTTTATTAAATCTAATTTCATTAGAGTATATCTTAATACAATTATATATTCTATTAATTTATGTACAAATATTTAAATAATTGAATCTATGTTATTAATATTTAAGCATCGACTAAAGATTCTTCCTTATATTGCTTAAAACATCCAAAAAAAAAAACTTCTTTTTAAAAATTCAATCAACTGGCTAATACTACATCTTTTGATTATATCACTAAATTGGGCCAAAGAGTTACTATCTCTAACCCATTTAAGTGTACCCACTGAATAAATAAACACATTAAATTTTATCTCAAAAATATTTTCTAGGCATTATGCTCTAAACTACTTACTCACTTAAATGATCTTATGTCATAAAATGTTTTTGTTAATATTTTATTAAATCTAATTGTGGATAGATTTAATAAGTAAAATAAATCATTTAAATTTTGGATTTATTTTTAAACAATAAGTTATCAAAATTTTAAAATATAAATATTAATTTCTACAAGTAATTTCTTAAAAAAGTAATATATGAGATAATATTTACTGCATTTTTCAAAGTAAAAAGAACACAAAAGAATTATCAAAATAGTAGAAAGAAATGTAACAAAAAAATAATTCTTAAATAATTAAATTTGTCATAGGTTTATGCATGCTAGTTTATTTTTCTTCAAAATCCGTATATAATTGGTTTCATGGTTTATTTTGGTTTCTAGAGGTGGTTGATTTGTGGAAAACATCCATGAATTTTTAGCCTTTAATAATTAGTAATAATGATTTATATTTAAAAATAATTGTGTATTTTTATGACTTCTTGACTAATATATTTAATATTTTTCCCTTTAAAATAGATCAAACTAATCTCTCTAAATGTTTTTTTGATAAGTGTATTTAATGCATGTTTATTAGTTTGTTGTGAAAGATATGTTCATTTGTGAGAAGCAACATGACCGAAAATGAAACAGAAGCTACTAGAATATATAATATTTTTCAATATAAAGACATCAAAGTTTTAAATGTAAATGACAAGAATACAAAAATATGAATTTGTAGCTTTATAAAAATAAATCAAGCCAACATATGATCATGTCAATGGTGTACTTTTTGAAATCATCATAAATACCCTTCTCACCCTACCAAAGCATCCAAAAGATGAGAGTTTCAAAACTTAGTAGGAATACATATGCAAAGAGATTTGTAATTCCCCAAACAACACACTTAGGACATTAACCAAAGGAACCCATTTTTCTCTTTGATTAAATTTTATAAGAATGACTCGGTATTCACTATATAGCATCTTCATATCATATTTCATTCTAATATATACACACTTGTGTTATTTATATAATAATGATGCAAGGAAAAGACAAAAAAAATAGATAAACCTTTTCTCTAAGAGAGGTGAAACAATTTGAATACTTACCAATCATGTGATGAATTCACATGATAGATTATGAGAGATGAATGATATCATCACAATGATAAGTTTCTAACACATGATTGATTTTTCTCACAAACAAAACAAAAGTTTAGGTTAGTGAAGTCATATAGATCTACTAAATTTAGTACACACTTGAAGGAACTCACAAAACAAAAGGAAACACAAGCAGGGGGGACCTATTAACTAGGAGATACCATACCAAGTGACTAGTCATGATGACCAATAGTCTCCTCAACATGGGGGAAGCTGAGAGTTACACTCAACTTTAGTTGACTCCATAAAAACACCATGATACCATAAAAAAGGGATGAAACTTTCGCAAGAAGTTGCACCACTAGGAGGTACAAGCCTTCCAAGAGATGAGATGATAATGGGTTGCCTTCATGCAAAAATATAGTTCCCAATAACAAATGCGGAACACATTATTAAAAGGGACACCTATCAACCATGAGTCGGCATGGAAAGAATTGCAATTCCTAGAGAAATAAGCTTTGCACATGTAGAGTGTCCTTCAAAAATTCTTGCAAATAAGTATTGTATAACATTAGAATATTATAGAAATTTAGACAAGTATAGCAGCCCAAAAGGGTACTAGCACCAAATAATGAAACTAGTGTGATAGAGTGATACATTATTTTGAATATAGGTGTTCCAAAAATGTGTTGGAGGTCTACAAATGTGTGAAAAAATGAGTTGAAGCTAAAAAATCAACTTCTAACTTCCTACTTTTAACATTTTAATCCTTATCTGAGATTAATTAAACAAGTATTTTTAGTTTTTTTAAGTGGAGAGAATGTGTAGGACACACAAAAATTATGATAGAACAAAAACAAACTCCCCAATAATAAAATATGATCAAGAGACCAAGACATACCACCAAACCCAATCTTTGACACAAAACACAGGAATGAGATTCCTCCCAATGGTTGGGAGGTTTATAATAGAGTCACAAAGAAGCCCAAGAGAAAAATCAAGAGAGGCGGAGATTAGGTGTTGTTTACAATCTGGTTCCCTTGATCGCTTTTTATCATTGGGTATTATGCATGTGTTTTATTATTTTTTTGTGAGTACTACACATTGTCACTATGTTAAAACCCTAAAAATAGTTGTTTAATCACTCACATATAGGGATTATAATGTAAAAAATAGGATTAGAATTTACTTTTTAGACTTTATCTCATTTTATCAATAATTTGATGCATTTGTAGGCCTGTAAAATATTCTTGGGACACCTACAGATTCATGGTAATGTCATTCTATAAAACTTGTTTCATTATTCGGTGCTAGTACCCTTTTGGCATGCTATACTTCTCTAATATTCCCTAATATTCTAATTTTAGATAAAATTATTTACAATATTTTTTGAAAAATCTCTATATGCAACTTAGGTTGTTTGTCTAATAATTGTGATTTGTCCATGTTCACTCTTGGTTGAGAGGTTTCCCTTTTAATAATATGTTCCACATTATTCATTGGGAACTATATCTTTTCATAAAAGCAACCCATTATCATTTCGTTTCTTGGAAGGCCTGTACCTCCTAGTGGTGCAACCTCTTGTGAAAGTTTTTCACCTTGATTAGGTTTCATGGTTCATTACTATGGAGTAGACTAAATTTGTGTGTAACTCTCATCTTGCTCCATGTTGAGGAAACTATTGGTCATTCTAACAAGTCACTAGGCATAACATCTCCTAGTTAATACACCCCATGCCTATGTTTTATTTGGTTTTGTGAGTTCATTGAAGTGCGTATTGAATTTAGTTAATGTATATGACTCCCTCAACCTACACTTCTATATTTTTTGTCATATGACTTGATCATGTGTTAGAAACTAATCATTGTGATGGAATCATTTCAATCTCTCATCATTCATCATGTGTGAATTCATCACATGATTGGAATGTATTTAACTTATGTCACCTCTCTTAGAGAAAAGTTTCATTTATTTATTTTGGTTTTCTCTTGCATCATTATTATAGAAATAATGTATAAGTGTGTGTGTATTAATATTCAATGTGACATGAAGATGGCATAGTGAATATAGAGTCATTCTTATAATATTTTATTAAAGAAAAAATAGGTTCCCTTGGTTAATGTCCTAAGTGTGTTTTTCGGGGAATTCTAAAAATACTCAAATAATTATATTTTAAAACTCTCACCTATTGGATGCTTTGGTAGGGTGAGAAAGGTATTTATGATGATTTCAGAAAGCACACCATTGACATGATCATGGATATCATAATGTTCATGATTAAATAATTGAAAGGAACAAATGTAACATGTAATTAGAAGGTCCACTTAATGAGATAATGGTGATTTTCATCATAGTAATCAGTAGTACATTGGATTACCATTTATCTTGGGAGAGGAATCCCAAACTAGTATTCGACAGGCAATAAAAGAAAAAAGAGTAAAGCATACATATTTATCTTGTTCATACTCATTAGTTATCTTTTAATGTCACTAAAAATATCTAAATGCATGAAGAAACTACTATATAATACTGTGTAGAGAATATACAAGTGATAGCTATGTACCTTAGGAATTGAGACATGCCATTGTGATTGTCTTTGGCTTGTATGAGTTAAAAAAAATTCCATTTAAGGGTGGCATTCCTTCTCTACATGAGAGCAGTATACAAATTGAGATAAAAGATGTATCCCCCATTTTTGATTTTTTACATTAAGTATATCTTGTTATAGGTGACTGCTAATATAGCATGTACATGAAGAAATATAGAGATCAACTCAAAGAACACAAAGTCCATTAAACAATTTTATAGTTAATGATACATAAAAAAAAATAAAAAATATTTACATAGATCATGACATTAGAATCTAAGTTCCATTTACGCAATACACATGGAGAGGTAAATTGATGAAACGATGGGTTTTGGAAGTAACATATAAATATAAAGAGTCATGGATACAACTAAAGAAGCCAGGTTGATTTGAAAGTTTTGAATTTGTTAATGTTTTAAATTCTTATGGAAGGTTTCTAGATAGCCTGAACTGAATTTGTATCCTTAAGTGGCCCATTTGTGCACTTTTATTGGTACCCATAGCTCACGACTATTGGGATATTTGTGCATAAGTATTCGCGATTATAAGCGCATGATTATTAGGGCATCTTTAAACAGGTTTCAAGTGACACTTTGAATAGTGTACTTTTTTACCATTGCACACATAATGGATCCCACAATGTGCATCATTACTACCTAGAAGCCAAAACAATAGTTATAAGCAATTAAGTCACATGCGGAGACAATAAAAACATTTGTCAAAATCCGATGTACCGTTTAAAATCTATAAGTGCACAAAGTTAGCTATAACAGCTACTAGTATGTTTCCCCTTGCATATTGTTTTCAATCTATTTTAGTGTGTCTATATATCACTTGAACGTGTAATCTTCATGTTGTAAATTACTCTTTAAGGCATTTCTATTATTGGACTTCTTCTATTTTAGGTGTTATTAATACAAATGATAGATTAATTAGAAGGAAAGTAGATTCAAAATCTAATAGACAAAATAGTGATGAATTTAAGGATGCTTGGTACCCACCATCAATATATGAGATTATTATGTGTCCTTTAACTACATGCTTATGCCATCTCATTTTAAAATATGTAAATAAAAAGATTACCTAAATACACACTTTAGATTATGTACTACTTGTGTACACTTCTTATCTATGTATAAATAATTCACAAAGGTACTTCAAAGAACTTGAAAGGATAATGTTATCTAGTGCTACTTTTCACTACCTCAAAATGGATTTATTAGTAGACATGATGATTTCTTAAAGGTGAGCTATTAGTAGACATGATGATTTCCTAAAGGTGAGCCTAAGAGTTACTTATGGCATATATGAGTGTGCCCATTGACCAGATGAACACATTAAAATTTATCTCAAAATATTCTAGTCCTTAAGCTCTAAAGTATTGCTGCCTTGCATGGTTTTATGTCGTAAGATTTTTTTGTTAAAGTTTTACTAAATCCAATTTCATTGGAGTGTATCTTAATAAAATTATATATTATATTAATTTATGTGCAAATTTTATTTAAATAATTGAATCTATGTTATTAATAGTTAAGCATCAACTAAAGATTCTTCTTTGTGTTACTTAAAACATCCAAAACCCTTTTAAAAGAAAGTTTCAATCAAGTGGCTAATACTACTTTTGATTATATCGTTAAATTGGACCTAAGAGTTACTATCTTTGACCCATTTAAGTCTGCCCACTGAATAAATAAATACATTAAATTTTATCTCAAAAATATTTTCTAGGCCTTATGCTCTAAACTACATACTCACATAATCTTATGTCATAAGATGTTTTTGTTAATAGTTTAGTTTTAGTCTTTTTAGCAAAAAGCTAGAAGCCTGATATATTAATGTAATAATTAAAAATTACAAGATACAAAAAAGGCTCTTGAAAGCCAGATGAACCTGTTATAGATTTTAGAATCACGAAAAGGCATTTGATTCTAGTGACCTACTATATATAGAGTTGATATATCATGCTATAGACTAATTACTATCAAGATCCTCAATAAACAAAATGACGATGATAAGCCCTAATTCAAATTGCAACCGTCACCATATTCTTCCATTGCATCTTACCGAACTTCATTTTCTCCATGTTGTTCTTGATAAACTCCAATTACCTATGGATTTAGCCTGTGGGATGTGCTAACAATGTCCCCTATACCCTCTGCAGCCACCAAATTTCCTACTGGAGGATTAAGATTTGGAAACCCTATCTGACTGTGTTGTTGAGTTGCTTCCGTAGCAGGAGGAACATCATCATATTCATGGGCTAATAACACTAAAGAGTGTTCACTTTACTTTTGATTAAGCCATTCAAGCGTACGTTGAATGAATCTAAAACTCTGCGTATGCAATGTATGTTTGGTACTATCATGTCCCAGTCTAGAACTGGAAGCCATACTATGTAATTTCGTAGTATATACTCCATGAAGGCCCTATTGCAAGACCTAGACAATGGACTGCAACGAATTTCCCCTTTGTCAACTAGTGGAGGGTGCCAACGCATTTATGATTTGGAAGCCATACTGTGTATGCTGAACAAAACTCGTAGCTTGCTCACTTGAACAGGCCAGAGAAATCCTATTTCGCATGCAACCGAGGAGTATCCTTGCATGATCTCCTTTGAAATCTGCAAAATGTAATTATGATATCCGGTCGAAATGCTTTGAAGCATTACTCACTCCGACTGCCAATGTAAAGTCACAATATCAACATCATTGTAATTATTGATATGTTACAAACTATCATGAGACACCATAATATGGTTTTATATGGGGACGATAAAGATATTAGGGATGAGGCTTTTCTATTAGCACAATTTCGGCAATGCTTGAAAAACCTTCTATCCTATGGACTCCTTCCATAAATTTGATTTCTTGGCTTTGACACCCCTTATTAGAAAGATGGTCTGCTAGTAAATTCCCCTCTCTAGATGTATGAGAAATTTGAAATGATTGAAAGGAATCTATTAATTCCCATGCTCTTTGTAAAACATATTTGACATACAAATTTTGACATGTTCTCTCTTTGGAAGCATTTATAACTAGAAGTGAATCATCTTCTATGTGAAGCTTTTGCAAACCCATTATTTTAGCTAGCAATAAGCCTTGAAGCAACACCATCGACTCTTCCATATTGTTTGTTCCTAAAGGAAGAGAAATAGATTTAGCAACTTTTAACTCTCCTGAATGATCCTGAATATAGATCCCAGTACCAGAATCTCCTGGGTTTCCTTAGGAAGCTCCATCAAAATTTATTTTAAAAAAGCCTAGCACTAGAGGTTGCCACTTGATCTTGCTTCTATCCACTTTTACCTTATAGGGGAGAAGCATACTTCCTTAAAATGGTAGACAAAGGTATTTCCAAATATTCATAATGATATCATCCCATGTAAAAAGGGAATAATAGTTTTTGTCATTCTGGACATGAACATTTACTATCTCTGAATCTAATGTTTCAATCACTTCTTGAACTTTATCAACTGAAGGTGCATCTTTTCTAAAGATTCTTTTATTGCATTCCCACCAAATGGACCATAATATAGTAGCAGGAACTATTTGTCAAATACAAGCAAAGAAGGATGTTTTAAATAAAATAGGCCAATCTTGAAACAATCCTAGATTGTATTTGGTAATGGTGTTAAAAAGATGAGTTTGGAGATCATGAACTTCCAACATTTTGAGAAAAAGAACACTCAATGAATAGATTATCAACTGTTTCATTTTCCTCACAACAAAGAACACATTTGAATGAATCTGCATTTTTACCTTCTACAGTTTGTCACTAGTTAAGACTATTTTGCAGAGGACTAACCAAGCAAAACTCCCTGCTTTAGGCATAATCATGTTGCACAAATAGAAAGAATGTGCTCGTTGCGTTTGTTGTTTAATTTATTGATTTTGTATGTTAAGGTATATGCACAACTGCATATGTTACCTACAAATTATATTTTCTGCTATGATTGTTATCATATATTCGATTTGCTTGGTGTGTGTAATTTGAATTTGAAAGGAGAAGTGAATCTATCTTCCTTTATACCCGTGCAAGGTGACTCTCCATGAAGAGTCAGTTCTGTATAGTTTTGCAAGATGATTGTCGAAGATACACTAGCCAAAGACTTATTTCAACCAAACATATCATGATTACTAATGGATCTATTTTCCAGGTTGCCTAAAAGAATTCAACAAAACTTTGTGTATTTGTTAAATTTTTCTAGGCACACTTGTCTTTTTCTAAATGAATTAAGAATCACGTATTTTATGTTTTTGATGATAGGCGAGTATGCTCTCTCCTTTCTTAGGTGATCAAAAAGCTAGAATCATCTTTTACTTTCATTAGTGCATATCTTTAGCGGGCCTGCCCTCCCAATGGGCTAATAAATCCTAGCCATTTAGGTCGGTGATAGGGGAATGACCTAACTGGGAACGGCTAACGCCAAGTAATCCAGCCCACTATAATATAAATGTGATTTGATGAAAATCAAGTCAACAGCAGTGCTCGGGAATAGCTCTCCTCCATACCTTTGGGTATAGAAAACCTTGGTTTTCAAGGCTAGGAGACCTCTTAATTGAGTATTATACACCGACGTGCTGAACGGATCCCTTACTAGTTCTAGTTAAATTACAAGCTACCCGATTCACCTTTGAAAGGGCGATAATCTTTCTACAAGAGAGATAGTGCCCCATTAGCATTTGGAGTTGGATAATACGACGTTTAGAATCCATTGCGTGAGACTCAATGACCGTATTTTGATTAGATGTTGGGTGTGTACCTAAGTTTGCAAGAAGATGTTTTCTCTCCCCAGCCAACTTCCTTAGCATTTAGCATGCTTGAGGTCACTTAACATATCGCGTGTTTGCTATGTATTCATCTCTAAATTGAAAAATTGGACATCTAAAACTGGAAAATATAAGAAAAACATCAGACTTTAGTGATCAAAATTTGACCAAACAAACATATTTTTCTTTGTCTTGGTCTTTGTCGTACGAGGCCTTTATCTTGTCGTATGGTTTAGAAAAGTTTGTCTTACAAACTGGTGATTTGTCGTATTGCTTAGTATTCTTTGTCATACGAGACATTTGTTTTATCATATGGTTTAGAAAGTATTGTCATATGAGCCTGTGATTTTGCATATAAAATTCCTAGTTTGTCATATGGTCTTGTATTTTTTGTCGTTTAAGGCTGTATAGTCTATCGTACGAGTCTCTGCTTCTGCTAGTCTAGAGTTGTGTCTTGCATGCGTTTTTCAGATTTGTCATTTTTTCTTGATCAATTTGTAGTGATCATAAACACCGGTTATCTATCATTTTGTGCTTGGATTGTCTCCTTTGTTTGCTTGGTCAAGTTATCATCCATTGAAATTAGACTCTAAAAGATAAACACCTTAAGATTTTCAAGTACTCACCCTCAACAAGCTCAAGATCTAAACATCTCAAAGTGCATTATCACCCTCTTTGGTAAACTGATCACTCAAACATATTTTTAGGACACCTAGAAATTCATAATAATGTCACTCTATCACACTCATTTTATTATTTGGTTCTAGTACCTTTTTCGCATGCTATAATTCTCTAATATTCTATAATCTTCTAATTTAGGCAATAATTATTTGCAAGAATTTTTGAAAAAACTTTATATACAACTTAGGTTGTTTCTCTAAGAATTGTGATTCCTCCATGTTGGCTCTTGGTTGATAGGTTTCCCTTTTAATAATGTGTTCCACTTTTTTCATTGGGAACTATATATTTGCATAAAATCAACCCATTATCATCATTTCTTGGAAGGCTTGTGTTTCCTAGTGGTACAACCTCTTGTGAAAATTTTGCCCCTTGATTAGGTTTCATGGTTCATCGTTATGGAGTAGACTAAAGGTGAGTGTAACTCTCATCTTGCCCCATGTTCAGGAAACTATTGGTCATCCTAATAATTAACTTGCTATGGTATCTCCTAGTTAATACACCCCATGCTTGTGTTTTTTTTGGTTTTATGCATTCATTCAAGTGTGTATTCAATTTATTTGATGTATAATATGACTCCCTAAACCTACACTTCTATGTTGTTTGTGAGATAACTCGATCATGTGTTAGAAACTAATCATTGTGATGCAATCATTCCAATCTCTCAGCATTCATCATGTAAATTCATCACATGATTGAAAAGTATTTGACTTGTGTCGCCTGTCATAGGGAAAAAATTTGTTTATTTATTTTATCTTTCTCTTACATCATTATTATACAAATAACACAAGTGTGTGCATATAAGGATTCAATATGACAAGAAGATGTTGTATAGTGAATACTGCTCAAGTCATTCTTGTAATATTTTATCAAAGAGAAAAAATGGGTTCACTTGGTAAATGTCCTAAGTATGTAATCACCTTTTTGATGTTTTGGTAGGGTGAGAAAGGTATTTATGATGATTTCAGAAAGCAGACCATTGACATGATCACAAATATCATAACTTTTCATGATTAAATCATTGATAGGGATGAATGTAACATGCAATGCCACCCTAGGAACCATTCTTATGATAGTTATGTTGGATGCTAATGAATCTCATGGATCGTTTTGGCTTCCTTATGGATTATTGAATTCCTCTTGATTGAGATATGTTATGATGTTTTGATTTGTGATGTGTTGGTTATGCACTTTATCATTTTTTGGATGATTAGATGTTAGATTTTATTTGTGTACTCACCTATGGACCAACATATTTGCTTAACCTATGAGGTGTATTATGTGATATTTCATTTCATGTGTTTGATTTTGTATGGGGTACAAGGGGATGATCTTCCCTCACTCACGTCAGAGAAACAAAATATCATGATTCCCCTTCAGTAGTGTGCAGGTAATTGTTAGTTATATGTATGGTGTTCGTATATATGCTCTTGTTGGTGTTATAGGCTTGTAGGTACAAGCCATCGAATCCACCTATTTCTCAAGTCTAAGTGTGCCTACATAATCCCAATGGAAGTTGTGGAAGATAGCTTAAGGCCCAATGTCCATACCCTTAGCTCCACTCGATCATAGGATAGTGTTCACTATTTAGTGTCAACCCAATCAGATTACTAGATAGACAAACATCCAATATCTTGGTATGTTGTGTATGTTCCCTTGTTGGTGTTCATATGGGTTTTATTGTATTTTTGTGTTGGTAGAATTTAATTGTTAATTTATTATAGTTTTATTCTTATTCGAGATTAAATTATTTAATTGCATATGAGTTATAAAATTAATATTAGTATTTTGTGTAATTAAACTAATATAAAAACTTTGTTTTTTAATAAATCAAGTTGTTTTAATTTTAACAATAAATTAATTATATAAAATGAATTATAAGACATTTAAAATTAAAATGCATTAATTATTTCTAAAAAGGCATTTTAAGAAACTCAAGTGCAATGATTTTGATTTTTGTCAGGGAAATTTCTTTTTCTCAGGAGTAACTATGGGGAAGGGTTTTCTTGGAGCTTTTAGGGGATTGTGTTGGTCTATGTTTTGTCGGATTCTGATTGTATTAATTTTCTATGAGGATGTTATAGATATGATGCATGTTTTTATGTCTGCACTCATCATTTCCCCTCAGTGGTTCTGTAACGTGAGTTATCTAGTATTAATAATCTTTGTTACTCTTGTGTGTTATACTGGAGTGGAAAATGAATGTGATTTAGTGTAATGGTGGTTTTTGTTTTCAAGCTTTGTGGGAAGTTAATTGGCCAAAGTTACTTTATGTGTTGGTGTTAATATTATTAACTTTGGAATTTCTTTGATGTTTAATTATATCAAATCCGTGATCTTTGGTGTTTTAGTAACCTAAGCCTACAAGTATTAGGGTTTGATATCTTTTATGTTGTTTGTAGCTGCCATTATGTCTTTGGGGCTCCAGAGGTTGGTCTTTGAGCTAAATCTTTATTGTCAGTATTATGATGCTTTTTATTTCTACATGGGTTTTACTTATGATTGACTTTGGTGGGTTATCGGTCTCTTGGTATTATTGTATTACTCTTGTTTTGGGATTGAGCTATGTTTAGTTCTTTGATGGAAGCTTATGTATTTGATGCTTTTGTGGATTTATATTTGATTCCATTCTTGGTTAGAACTCATTATATGGCTTATGGTACTTCTGATCTTTTCAATGAGACTCATGAGATTATTTAATGATGATGATTGGTTTTGGTTTGTTAGTGTCATGAGGGGGAGTCACTTCCAGGTGGGGGTTGGGACCCAAAGTGGCTGCTAGGATAACCCATTGGAAGTTTCCTTAATAAGTGCTAACCTAATTAATGTATTAGGAGGCTGGCTAGTTAAACACATTAAGAAAGATGATGTATGCCCCGCTCATGGCTTGAGTTCTCATTTACACCGAAGATGAGGTGTGGAAGGTTTAGAATGGCAGATCAAATACCTTGTCCTCATCAAAGGTTTGTTGGTTCCGCATAAGACTTGTAAGGGGGCTAGGGATCGATAGAGGCTTCCAAGATAACCTAGGATGGGGGTCATGGACTATGGAGATGTGCTAAGATAACCCATATCAAGCTATGCGATTAAACTCTCCCGTTATGAGAAATGGTGTCCTACTTTTATGCTTGCGGCCTCTGGAGTATTCTTGTTTTGATTTTTCTCCTGGTGTAATTTGTTTGTCTTTACTCAATATGGGGAATGCACAGGCATTCAGGAACACTTCTTAGAGCTCACTGCTCAAATACAAATAATGACTACAACCCCAAAAGGTTCATTTCCTTATTGATTGATTAGAATGATGAATTGTAGTAAAATAAACTCTAAGATAACATCTATAGTTCTTGGATGAGTTCCAATTAAGTGCTAGACATACCGACTGGATCACATCTACTGTTCTGCTCTATTTTGCCATGCTCACTATGTTAGTCAGCTACCAGATCAAGAATGCGCACATGAAATTGCACCAAAATTAATTCTCGATCACTAATCACTCGCATACAATAAAACCATATGACAAAAACATCATCTACACCAAACATATATACCGACAATCATAAAATAGATCCTTAATCATGTCAACCTACTAGTGTAACGTGTAGTCACATGTCATCTTTTTGGAATCACCACAAATAAATATGGATCACCAAAACAATACTAAAATGATGTTTCAATGTTGGCCCAATCATCCCAAACACAATTCAATGTACCGCAATCACCGGAAAGCTTTCAGACCAAAACGGCTTTGTACATCCTTAAATATTGGTTAATAAGCTACTGGTTGACATCTGCTTCCGATTAAGAAGAATTATGGCAACCAGATTGAACCTCCATGAAGAGTTTCCATCAATGAGAACCCTAAACCAATAATGATCCATCAGAAGCCACCGAATGAGTGTTGGTTGCTAACAATCTGCCCCTTTGGCATTGATGGCAACACTCAAAAAGAATGACTAAGTGTTGAGCATTGTATAGAAAATCAAAAGACTTTCTAAGGCTCCCCCTTAGACAAATAATTCCACTCTTCTATACTGTACATTTTCACCTTTCCTCTCCCCCTTTGAAAGGATTGTCAAAGATGGGGTGCTACACAAAACTTATATATAGAGATATTTGTTGGATATATTACAAATACTTGAAGATGTCAACAAAAATGGTCTTCAAGGATCCTAGGTGAGTATCCCACCCTCTCTTCAAGTTATCCAAAATAGTAATAAATGCACTAAATAGAGTGGCATGAATCTCTACCTGCTTCAGATTGGATGACACAGGTTGTATCATAGCCTTCATAAAATCTACTCAAAATGATATCCTCTGCATTGAGCCTTGATATTTGATCACTCAAAACCAAAATTTGTCCTTCAACACTACTGGTTGTAGCAACATTGGGATCAACAGACTGAGAAATACTAGCAAGCTTGCCCTGGCAAACACTTATTTGCTTGTCTATATCTATAGTGAATTTAGGCAAAATTAGACAAGACTTATACAATCCTTCTGTCAGAGTGTCTGAAATAACTTGCAGACCTTTATTTAATCCCACCCTATCATCCTTAATCATCTTCTGGAACATTTTCATCCTAACATCCTTAAATCTATCAGAAACTCTCTTAGTAGCAGACTTCTCTAAAGAATCAAAACTGGTATTTACACTGTTAACCAATTGCAACAATCTTCCAAAGGGACTGGCATTGGAATCTAATTGTACATTCAGAGCCACCTTCTACAAAACATCTACTGATATCAAAATGAGTTTCTTATCTTCCTATTCAAACTTCACTAGATCTTGGCTACCCTAAGATTGAACTGTAGCTACAAGCATGAGATTCTCAATAGGAGAAATCTATCTAAGCTTAATAAGACCATCAAGACTAATAGGGATCTGAGGTGAGGTTGTAGTAACCAGAGGACTGACAATTGCTAGATAAACTACTCATTTTCCTTTGTCAGACTCTACAACCTTTGCCTCTGCACCTCCAACATCCTTTTTCTCTACCTCATCCCCTTTATCTTTTCCATTGGTGTTCTCACTTGGTGTAGTATCATCCTATTGAATCTCAAGGACTATTGAGTTGTCCACCACCAAAGGATTATCATCAGTGTCAGCATCAAGTGATGTGTTACCTTGACCTTCCGGAAGTCCCTCTATTTGAGTTTCACCATTTGGATCACCAGAAACACCTTTCTTTTCTTTCGGTTCAGAAGACTTGAATGCATATGTATATAGAGGATCACTCACAATTATCTTTTTCCATATGTCCTTTGTCTCCTTCCTCACCTCTTCCACTTGACCAATCATTAATTTGATTACACTATTTTTGCTTCTGAACTCTTTCTTGTTAGCTTCTTAAATAAGTCTTTTAACTTCATCATGAGTAACACGGGTGCAAACATTTATTAACTCTCTTTCTTTCATTTCTCTATCAATCTTGCTAGCTGGTTTTGATTAAGAGTATAATGGTTTTTGCAGGGACCCAAAACTCCATACAATAGGTTTTGAAGGGACCCAAAACCCTCAAATTTTACCAGGATCTAGAACCCACAATGCTACACTACCAAAGATAACAAACCATGAAAACCAGTAGCCCAAACACATCAAAACAAACTAACACCAGCCAAACTAAGAAGATTTAGCCAATACAAAATAGGCACGCCACACCAACAAGGTTGTAGCCACAAACTATAGCACTTAAAAGCATATGAAGAGGGTCTAATAGGAACCCTTAGACAAGCAATAGGGATATTCCTAACTCCCTTTACTTGTAATAAAAAATCCAAGCAGCAAAAAGCTAGCCCAGACCTTAACCAAAAACTGCCACAGTATAAGCTGGGCCCTTGAAACCTATCAGCCTCCAGCCAAACAAGATTACACATAATTTGATCCAAAACATGATGGTTTTGAAAGGCTCCCCTAACCTTCAAAATGGGTTTTTAAATGGCTCCCAAAACCACCAAGATGAAGCTAGTAACCTCGAAGATTTTGATTATCACGCCTTTAGCAACAAAGCATCTATCTAGCTCAATAGGATAGGAACCCACCTCCATAGGGGCTAAAAGGTACAAAACCATCAGTAAAGATAACAAAGCTTCAAACCATGAACCAAAGTCAAGCTACCAAGATATGGAATCACAAATCTTTGCTAGATAGTTAGGATTTAAAAATTCTCCCATAACCAAAAGATGAAGAATAGGTCTAAACCAAGCCAACTCTAAGTAGAAAAGCATAGCCAAAATCTCCACCTCAATAGGAGAAAAGAGGTAGAAAATATTCAGCTAGCAAGTAGTAGCAAACAACCATCTGACATCGAGATACAGGGCATCACTAGCTAGCCACCAACACCACCCACATTGCACTGCAACACCTAGCTCCACCTTAATAGGAGTGAAATAGTCTCCAAAACCATCCATCCCCATCATCGGAAAAGGAAGGGCCACCTCAATAAGGAAAACAAAACAAAACCCATGCTATAGAGAGAGGGCAAGCCAAGAGATATTTTCAGCAAAAGCATGGCTGGACCCAAGAATACAGCCCATCAATAGATCTTCAAGCATACTCCAGGGCAAAGAAAGAACCAGAGGAACCAAAAGCAATGCCAAAAGGTTGGTCACATCAAGCAAAAAAAAATGGGGAAAGGGCCCTGGAGACAAACAATGCACCCCCACCCTCATGGCCTTAAGCCAGGGTTACAAAAAGAAAGCCACTGCCAAGAGAAGGAAAAGAACATCAACATACAAAACAACCCACCCAAAGGATAGAAGACAAACAAAGGGGAGTGTAAATATCACAAACCCTAGATAGAGTCATGCACCTGAAACACCACGTGGGTCCCAAATGTTTCCTCCACACTAGAATAAAGAGGGCAAAAAGGAGACCATAGATCCCTCACCAGAGGAACCACAAACACAATTAGATGCCATTAGATTGAACCCCACAATGGAGAGATCCATAACAAGGGCCAAGAGGGTAAGTGCACCAAGATGGTTAACAAAAAGGGGGGTATAAGTGGCCACTTTTTTTCTTCTAAAAATAGGTAAACCTGAACTTCAAAGAGCTATTTGAAGGTCATGCACTCAAAACTAGGAGTTGAGAAAACAATAAAAATTGTAGTACACTGAATCTAGTTTCTAAACTACTAATTTTTTTCAAAATTGGATAAGGTTAAGCGGGTCAAACCTTTTATGCACAAAAAAACTTTTCCTGATTTTTTTAGAAAAATATAACATAGATTTTTTCGTGCGTTACACGAAATATAAAGTTAGGTTTAGTATTTTGTAAAACCCTTTATTAGGATGATATGTAAGAGTTAGATGTAGTATTTTTTTTTATGATTTTTAGAAGTGACCGCTTCCTGAAAATTTTGTACTTGTTTGTGCATTGGGCATAACTTGCATCAAAATAATAAAAAATGCAATTTTTTTTAAAAAAGTGTATAGAATCTAGTGTAGAACAATAATATGTAATTTATTTTGAATTTGGTCAAGTATATCAAAAGTTATTAAAAAAATGGTAGACACATGTCTGTGAGGATTGCCAAGGCACTCATAAAGAAAACTAAAGTTTACTATGCTATTGTTGTCCAAAAATAGAGAAATTTTAATGATTAGAAAACTAAGATGTGTGAGATTATGGTGGTAGTTTTAGATATACCCACTTGATCATTCATAAAAATGATGATGATGAAGTCAACAAATCATGTTTGAGGATGAAAAAAAAACATGTAAAGGGACAAAAAGGGGGGAAAATGGGCTTGCAAGCCTTAGGGTTGTTTTCCAACCCTCTTACCAAGCCAAAACCCGCACGGGTTTTGAAAAACAAAAGGTACTATTTGCAGTTTTAAATAACCCATATGGGTTATGTAAAACTAAAAAAAAAAAAATTTGTTTCACAAAACCCATACGGGTTATGAAGAACTAAAAGCATTTTATTTTGTTTCACAAAACTCGTACAGGTTATGAAGAAATAATAATGTATGCTTGTAACCTTAGCATTTACTACACATGTTTTAGTCATACCTAGATAATATGTGTTTATGTATGTATATATGCATATCTATAGTTCTATATATATATATTTATATAGATATATGTTTGTATACATGCATGTATCTCTTATTTTCCTCTCTCTCTCATCTTCCTTCCCCCATCATTATCTTCGTCTATTCTGAGCACTAATCATCTTCCTTGAGTTCTATCTAATCTCTCTCTCTCTCTCTCTCCTTTTCCAAATCTCTCTCTCTCTCTCTCTCTCTCTCTCTCTCTCTCTCTCTCTCTCTCTCTCTCTCTCTCTCTCTCTCTCTCTCTCTCTCTCTCTCTCTCTCTTTCTCCATTTCCCAATCTCCCTCCCTCTCCCGCTCTCCTTTTCCTAATCTCCCTCTCTCTCTCCTTGTCCATCCTTTTCCCAATATCACTCCCTCTCTCCCTCTCCCCCTCTCCTTTTCGTAGTTCTACATAGCCCGTATGAGTTATTTAGAACTAAGGCCAAAACTTCTAGTTCTACATAACCCGTATGGGTTATGAGAAATTGTGAGTGTTGACATAAAAGGTTTCCATAACCCATACCGGTTATGGTAAAATCTAATTATATTTTAGTCCCAATGGCCTAAAAACCAGCATTGCAAGTTGTTTAAAGGTCCCACTACTCCTGCACATGATTTTCTGGGATAGTAACAGTAAGGTTTTCATATTCTTTTGTCACTTTTGCTTTGGAATGATTGATTTGTCTCATATATTGGATTGTTTTTAAGGTTGTTTTATCATTGCTACTTTAGATTATAACAAAATCATGATCATTTGTTGTTTTTTTTGCTTTGATCATGATTGCTTTGTTTTGTATTTTAGTTTTTTTTGAAGTTATTTAATTATTGTTACTTTAGATTATAAAAATGATGACCATTTGTTGTTTTTTTGCTATTTGATTGTGGATTGTCATCATGATGTTATGTGTAGGACAATGGGAAAGAACAAGAGAGGAAGAAATTAACAAAGAGAGGTAGCAAAGGAAAGACAAAGGGAGCATATGAAGAGATTACATGAATGTACACCATCTAATGCACCTAATGAACGTGATGAACATTCAACAATTGAAATTGATATGATGAATGCACCAAATCAAAATGATCAACATACAACAATTTAAATACATATGATGAATTCACCCAATGAATGTAATGAACATACACCATTTGAAAATGATTCGGTGAAGGCACATGTTAATGAAATTGAAGAAGATATACCATTTGAATTTGATGTGATCAATGCACATAATGCACCTAATGAAAATGAAGAGCATGCACCAATATTAACACCTCTTAGAATCATTCGTAGAAAACCAAAGTTCCTAGTAGATATTGATGAAAATATTGTGAAGCCAATGCATGATAAAATATCCGAAAGAAGTTGTAGAAGAATGGTTAGAAGAATTTGGAATAACCATTTTGAAAACTTAAATCAAAGTGGAAGATGCCAATTAGTTGTTGAAATGATTAAAAATCTGAAATTTAGAGAGAGAATGAAAATTTTTGGGTTAAGAACATGTGAAAATAATAGTGAAAGAACTAAGAATTCTCTTTGATGCATAGAAAGCCATTGGTTCAAAATCATGCACTAAGGATGCTAATGTTACTGGTCATGTCCTCACATCAACCATAATGGGAAAGGAAATGAAAAAAAATCGTTTAATAAGCAAACTTTGTGCGCTCAAGGGAAAACGTCTCTATGAGGTGGCTCGTAACGATCGAACATCTTAGGGAGAGAGACAAGGGCACACCTAGTATAAAACCAGCCACCCGGATGCACTCACACTGATGATTTTTTCCCATGACAAGCAGTTGGAAGGATGCACTATTTTGCCACCTCTCATTGATGGTTTTTTATGGGTTTTGATGCGACAGAAAAAATCTCACCACAAGAAAATGCAATTGAGTTGGCCAAAACTGAGAGAGGATGTTTTAGGCAGTGAGAACACAACCCCATAGGTTCAAATAGATTGTCCATAAGTGACATGGTCTTTGAGTTACACTACATCAAAGTTTGACCATTTTTTCCACTTTTAGTGCTCAAGGGAAAACGTCGCTACGAGGTGGCTCATAAAGATTGAACATCTTGGGGAGTGATACAAGGGCACACCTAGCATAAAACCGGCTATCCAGACATGGTCACATGAACGATTCATTCCCACAACAAGTAGAATGAAAGATGCACTATTTTGCCACCTCTCACTGATGGTTTTTAATGGTTTTTGATGTGAGAAAAAAATCTCACCACAAGAAAATGGAATCAAGTTGGTTGAAACCGAGAGAGGATGTTTTAGGTAGAGACAACATGACCCCATAGGTTCAAATGGATTTTTCATAAGTACCACTACGAGGTCGCTTGTAATGATCAGACATAGTGGGGAGTAAGAAAAGGGCACACCTAGCATAAACCTAGCCACTTGGATGTGCTCATGCTGGTGGTTCTTTCCCACGACAAGTAGAATGAAAGATGCACTATTTTGCCACCTCTCACTAACGATTTTTGATGGTTTTTGATGCGACAGAAAAAATATCACCAAAAGAAAATGAAATCGAGTTGCTCAAAACTAAGAGAGGATGTTTTAGGAAGAGACAACACAACCCATAGGTTCAAATAGATTGTCCATAAGTGCCATGGTCTCCAAGTTACACGATGTCAAAGTTTGACCATTTCTTCCACTTTGAATGCTCAAGGGAAAATTTAGCTATGAGGTGGCTTGCAACGATCGGACATCTTAGGGAGAGAGACAAGGGAAAACCTAGCATAAAGTTGGCCACCTAGATGCGCTCATGCTAATGGTTCATTCCCATGACAAGAATAATGAAAGATTCGTTATTTTGCCACCTCTCACTAACGATTTTTGACGATTTTTGATGGGACAGAAAAAATCTCACCACAAGAAAATGGAATTGAGTTGCCCAAAACCAAGAGAGATGTTTTCGGAAGAAACAACATGACCCCATAGGTTCAAACAGATCGTTCATAAGTGCCACTGTCTCTGAGTTATGTGATGTCAAAGTTTGACCATTTTTTCCACTTTGAGCACTCAAGGGAAAACGTCGCTATGAGGTGGCTCATAATGATCGGACATCTTGGGGAGCAAGACAAGGGCACACCTAGTGTAAAACCAACCACCTAGACATGCTCAAAATGGTGGTTCATTCCCACGATAAGAAGAATGAAGGATGCACTATTTTGCCACCTCTCACTAACGGTTTTTTACGGTTTTCTATGTGATAGAAAAATATCACCACAAGAAAATGAAATCGAGTTGCCCAAAACCTAGAGAGGCTTCTTTAGGAAACAACAACATGACCCCATTGGTTCAAACAGATCATCCATAAGTGCTTCAACTCTTCTTTTATAGGCGATTTGGATGAATAGGTGTTTCTCTTACCCTAAGGCTGACTTATTATGGAATAAAATTTAAATGAAAACCTTACCTAAGTCGACTCATGCTTAGATAAATTCACTCCAATATCTTCATGCACAAAGGAATCAAATAAAATTCACTCAACTGAAATACACAATATCAACATTACCAGTATTAGTACTTGGGTATACACAATATGAGCAATAGATAGTTTAAAAGTAAATGCCATATGAGTTACAAGTAATGAACAAATTGGATCACATTTCAAGACATATACACAATGAACAGATTTGATCACATTTTAATAGCAAATAAAAGAAAAATGGAAACCCCTAAGACTACCCCTATCAAACCTAAAAAATTTGACAAAGGGTCGAGTAGAAAGAGTATTAGTATAGACCTTGATTTCCATGACTTGAAGGATGAGGAAGAAAAGACCCCTGAACAAGAGAGAAAAGAAAGTAGCTTAGGGCAGAGGAGAGTTTCTAGACGTAGAGCCAAGAAGAAAAATTGTAAAGGGAAAAATAAGGAGATGGGGAAAAATAAGGATGAAGTCTACAACCTCGATGTTAATGAGGAAACCTCTAAGGAAAATTCAAAGGATGAGGATTATTTAGGTGGAAGATGAAGACACAAAAGAAAATTTCAAAGATGAGATGGAGGAAGAAAGTGAAAAGGAAGAGGAAAGTGAAAAAGGAAGAGAACTTGGATAACCTTGATCAAAGCCCGTTGGCTCCCAACTACCTTGATGATGAGGAAATGGTCCCCTATTCTCAGGAACACCTAGCTAAAAATGAAAATAATAAGGATATACTTGAGCATTTGAAAAATTTAAATAGGATAATTGTTAACCTGGAGGAGAAGAATGAGTAATACAAAATGGATTTTGACAATCTCAATAATTCCTTCAATGCCTTGTGTTGTATCATTAATGGAATAATGAATAAATTTGTTATAGGTATGGTGTTGGGATATGTTAAAATCAAGAAAAAAGCAAGAAGCTGGCAAAACATGGTAAGGAGGTGAATGAAGATGATGATGTTGAGTGGTAGATGGACACCTGGGAGACTCAAATTGATAGGCTCCAGAGGAACTAGAACCTATTAAAGAAGGATTAACTTCCCTGTATTTTTTTCTTTGGTTCTTTGTTGTGTTTTGTTATGATCTTAAAATGGTTTATATGTTGGGCCTGCGTGCCTTTATATTTGAACTTTATGCTAAACTATGATAATTCTATGTTTGATATCGACATGTACTATGATATTAGTGAGATAGGTAGATGGAAACTTGTTAGACTTTGTAGGTTATGCTATAGGGATATGAATATTTTTTATTACTTTTGATATGGTGGGCTCTTTTTCTATGTTTTGTGGGATGGTTGTTCTCAGTTGGGGTAAATTTTGTTGTGTGGCAATCTTGTTGTTTGATAGGTTCAGGGCATTCTCCCTACTTATATAATCAAAAACAAAAAATGTTATAAGACTAGGATTAGAAGATACTTTGCACTTTATGGGTCTACTCCAAAACCTCTAAAATGTTACAAAGTATTATTAGTTTCAACCAATATATGTCCTAATATAAGAATGAAAATAACCATAAAGTTGAACAAAGAGGAAACACTTACATAAATATTATTGGAACTTGAAATATATAGCTGAATAAATTAAAATTTAGGAAGTAAAATGCATTACATGACTATAACATTAAAATCAATCAGAATCATGAGATTCAATACTAGCTCAATCTAAATTGAATTTGAGTGCTAGGAGGGTACAAAGGAGTTGGTGGATATCACACTATTGTTTTCATCACCTTGAGATGAATTTTAGTAGTTAGGTTGGCAAAGATATTTTTTTGTTGTTATGATGAAGTTTCTCTAGTACCTTTGGGACCCTCAAATTTCTTGCAAATAGAATTGGCATCTAATGAGCAACTGATTGTTAGTCATGTGTGTGTGATTGAATGATTACATGATTGTAAATGCTCATACCCATAATATAATATATAGTAGGGCATTCTTGTTATTTTTATTAACATGTGTGTAATCCTTAGTATCTTGGTTTAATGAGTGTGTTTTGTTGTATGAAACTGATGATTTTCTAGTGGGGTGACCCTATTAGTGTCATGTGTTTGGGTGGTCTGGAACCACCATTGAAAATTTGCAAATTATTAGAGGAGCTTGGAGAAAAATGTAAGTAGGAGTATTATACTCCATGGCTTCAATGTCATAATAATTACATTATGTTGTAAAATATATAATTTAGGATATTTGAGTTCCTATTTGCAATTGTTAAAGTTTTAGTGGAGACCCCTTAGTAGATGGATTGGAAATTGCCTACATAATTGATGGTAATATAATTATATTCTTTATCTTGTTTTATTGTTGGTGTTGAGAACATGTGTTATTTTACATGCTTCTCATTCTTATTTCTATCTTGGATAAAATAAACTTTTATAATATTTAGAAAAGATAAATTTAGTATTGTAAGAATGTTTGTTAGATTTATTTGCCTAGTCTTCAATTTGTGTATTAGAATCAACTCAGTGAATTGTCATTCTTGGTTCTCCTTATGGATGGATGATGAGCAAAGATTTTTGTAATAATTCTTCATCATAATTAATGATGCTGAACCCTTTGGGAGTTCATAATCAACCGGCCAGCCATTGGGAAGCATCACATTCATGTGTTATGTGTTAGAGACTAGGTGTGGTTTTTCGTTTTGGTTTCTTGACCATTTTTTTTCATTGGGGAATTTTGTGTGTAATTTATTATTATTTTTGTGAGTCTTACACATTTTCTATATGTGTGAAACTTAAAAAATAGTTGTTTATTCAATCTTAGACAAGGATTATAATGCAAAAATTAGGAATAGGAGCTACACTTTGGACTCTAGTTCATTTTTAGGAATCTAATGCATTTATAGGCCTCCAATACATTCTTGGGACACTAGTGCTAGAATCATTTTGGTTTTCTATACTTCTCTAATATTTTATAGTCTTGTAATTTTCAACAATAACTATTTGCAAGCATTTTAGAAGGAAACTTTGCAGGAAAAATTTATATCTCTAGGACTTGTGATTCTTCCCATTTTATTGCTTGGTTAGGTTCAGAAACATTTTTTATTTTACCTTTTCAAGCTTCTACCCCTTTACTTTATATTTTATATCCCATTATTAGAAATATTCACAAGATGCATTATGACACCCACATTTAGTTTTGGATGTTTGTTTTGGTAATGGTCTCCTAAATAAAGACCATGTTATATTTATGTATGTTTCTCGAATAATATCATAAGTGCTGACACTTAGTATTTTATAAGTGTTTTGACAATGATATCATAAATGAAGACCATGTTATATTAATGTATGTTTTTTAAAGGATACCATAAGTGGGGACCATGTTATATACCTAGTAGTGTTTCAATTTTCTTTGTAGACAATGTGGGATCATTATTAGATGATGGCCCACCATGTGCTATGTTTGGCAGTATTTTTCTAGCTCTTTTGGTAGCTAGTGTGTACCTTATACTATGCTTCAGTGTTGTATAATGGCTTGCCTTCCTTTCCTCTCTTATACTATGCTTCAGTGTTGTTCTCCTCTTGTCATCTTTCAATGATCTTCTTCTATGCTCCTTTTACCTCTACCTTCATTGTCATGTCTACCAACTACTATGTCATGTCGTGTTTCTTCTGCATACTATATATCTAAATAAAATTCTAGACTATGGTTGATATTATCAATTCTAGTTTTAATGTCATGCATACTGATCTTTTTCTCATGATCTCTTGGGATACATATGGATTCATAATAATGTTCTTCTATCACACTAGTTTCATTCTTTGGTGCTACAGTCATTTTTGTTTGTTTTACTTCTCTTATTTTGGACTACAGTTATTTATAAGCATTTTTTAATGTAAACTTTGTATAGAATTTTTTTATCCCTTGGAATTGTGATTCTTACCATGTTGATGCTTGGTTGAGTTGACAAAAAAAATTTGTTACCTTTTTGAGCTCCTACCCCCTTTACTTTAAATTTTATATCTCATTCTTAGAAATATTCACAAGTTGCATTATGACACCAACATTTATTTTGGATGTGTGTTTTGGGAATGGTATCATAAATGAAGACCATGCTATTTTGATGTATGTTTTTTGAGTATTTAATGTGGTGGAAATTAGGGTTTCCACTACTAAGGTAATACAACCACTAATTTTTCTTATGAAGCAATTACATTAGGGAAAGCTATGAATTTGATAGATCTAAATCTAATAGCTCTAGATTCTAGTATATGGATGATATTATCAATTCTAGTTTTGATGTCATGTGTACCAATATTTGTCTCATGATCTCTTAATAGTTTATAAATATTAATATGTATAGCATATTATTTTCGATCTCTTCTAGTGTGCCCACAAGAGTGTGCCAATGGATCCAATGAATACAATAAAAAAATTCTCAAAAGATTCTAGTTCTTATGTTCTAAAGTACTGACACCCTTTCATGATGTTTTATCATAATAGATTTTTGCTAAAGGATTATATAATCCTTAATTTACAATAGATTCTATCTCAATACAATTATGATATATATAAAAATAAATAAAATATGATATTATATAAAAAAATGTAAGCAACAAATATTTAAAATAAATGAACACATTGAATTTCTTTTGAAAATATTTTAGTCCTTATTCTCTAAAGCACTTATTCCCTTAGATGATCTTTTGTTGTAAGATGTTGTATCTACAACTTTATCAAATCTTTGATTGTCGCTAGAGTGTATCTCAATACAATTGCATATTACTTGACTTTATGTGCAAATGTGAAAATAATTTAACCTAATTTAATTTGAAGTAATATATTTATAGATATGGCATAATATGTATGGTTAAACTAAAAATATGATTATATATATGGGTTTTGCAAGAAAATATTTATAGATTTATTTATGATTCATTGAACTCTAAAATTCAAGACAAAATGTATGCGAGTGAATATTAATCTATTAAGTGGTGTAAATATTAGAAAGTTAGGTGGGCTTTGTCATATATAAAGACTATATCAATACATAAGTCGTGGAAATGTCTACATTCTTTATTATAGCCACCAATCCTATACATAAAAATTGATCAAATCTTGAAATGAAAAGAATAAGTTTTTCCCTTCCCATCCTTGATATCCCATCATAAAAAGGTTTTGAAGCTAGCAATATTCTATTAATATTAATTCTTAAAAACATGCTTATAAAATTTTTGACAATTGGAATAGAATAGCGCAAAAGAAACTAAAGAAATATAGGATCCTCCTCCTCTAAAGGTTTTTAATAATACTAAATACAAAAAATATATATCAAAATTATAGTAGGGAAACAAGTATATCTATGTTTAGGGTCTACTACACTAATTAATTTATTAGAAAAACAAAAAAGGGTGACATAATTGGCAAGAAAACACCTACAATGAAATAAAGAACAAAAAAGGAAAATAAAACAACCAAAAGAAAAACGTATCTAAATTGAATTAATTCCTTTCCCTATAAAATATCCAGAAGAAGAGATCATAGAAACATTTCTACAAATTACCTTAGAGAGAATAAAATAAATAAAAGAATAATAAGGTATGCCAAGTCAGCAAAAGTGAAAATAAAAATAAAAAATTAGTACAATAGGATAAATCCTTACATGATGATAAAGAAGAAACCTCAAAAGTAACTATATCATAGAAAAGAATAAGACAAAACAATTTAGAAGAAAAATCTCAAGAACCTATTCAACATAAACATAAACTGCTCAAGTCTATCTATAGTCATAAGACACATGAAGTGGCTAAGCCTTTTTTTTTCTAGCACAACCAATATGAAAATAATAGCCTAACAAATGATGTGATTTTTATTTATAAATCATAATTAATAAATGAGGTCACATAAGTACCCTTTTTTTTGAATTAAGGACAATCTTAAGCTGTGTGCACAAATATTAGATACCAAAAAGTGCCCACCCACTATAATATGCTTGTGTTATCATCATTTATGGGCATAAAAGAAAAGTTAACATTTTGAACTTTCAATTTTGTATTGTTCACATACAAACACATGGCCTATGAAATTTTTCAAGAATTCTTATGTTGTGGGAGAGCCTATTTTCATCTTTCTTTTGCCAAATCACCACTAAAATGTCATGAAGATGTTGCAAAGGTCAAAGAGGTAAATATTTTTAGTTTTTTAGTGTAAAATTTTGATTAAATAGATAGAATAAATTAATTTTTAGATGAAATTTGTTTAGTTTTCTAGGAGATGAGAATGCACCCCGATATGATGAAATATCATATTGAAGGCACAAGAACCACCACGACAAATAGCTCCTTCAGCTCATCAACATCCTCTAAGAGTACAAGAAAGGTTAACAGGTCAAATAGGAAATAATAAAAAGGAATTGAAGGTATTAATTGCAATGTTAAAAGGATCAATAACAATAAACTCTCATACGAATAAATTCCTTGAATCTATACAATGTATTATGTCTCATGTAGTATCGGTTGTGGGAAAATACAAAGTTGGTATGACAAGAGGGAACACCAAAGACAATTTGTGTATATAAAATATGTTACAAGCAAGGTAAACGAAAAAATTCAATGAAGTGGGTACTACTAGACGTATTCTATTAGAAAAAAAAAATTGGTGAAATAATAGGGAATAAAAGAACTACAAGTAAAATAGAGGAATAAAAGGAAAATAAAACAACAAAAAGAAGAACCTCATATAAATTGAATTAATCTATTCCCCAACAAAATATCTATTTGATGAAATCATAGAAACTTTAATACAAATGAAGTTAAAAGAAAATGAAATAAACAAAGAATAATAAGTCAAGACAAATTAGAAAACAATGAGTAGAGCATAAAAAGTTAGTACAATATGCTAAATCATTACATAATGATGAAAACGAAATTCTAAGAGTGACTATGTCATAGAAAACAATAACATAATAGATTTGAAAAGAGAAATCCGAGGAACATATTCAAAATAAACATAAATTTCTCATGTCTCTATCTATAGTCATAAGACTGCACGAAATTGCTAGGAATTTTATTTTTCTAACATTGAAGAATAAATAAATAATAATATTATAAATTATTCATGAACTCATAATTAATAAATGAAACAACCTATGTGTATTTTTAGTGGAAATAAGGACAATCTTGTGGGATATGCACAAAGATGGGGTCTAAACAATGGTTTCTCACCTACAAACCCATAGCCTACTAAATGTTTCAAGCATGCTTGAGTTGTGGGACAAACTTATTTCATCTTTCCTTCAGTATAATAAATTTTGGGTTGTTGGCTATATGTGCAACATGGTGTTGTCATCGATGTCAAATCAATATGTGTTGTCATTGAAGTCAACTTGAGGGAACATCAAATATAATTTTATGTAGATAAAAAATGTTACAATCAAGGTAAACAAAAAAAATCAAAAATAAAAATTGGGTAAATAATAGGGAATAAAAGAGCTATAAGTAAAATAAAGGAATAAAACAAAAATAAAACAACAAAAAAAAGAAGTCTATATCAATAGCTTGTAAAAAGAAATCAATTTTCTTTACAAGCATATACATGAGAAAGTCTTTTTCATTATTAACATAAAAACAAAATGAAGTGAAAGTGTAAAAATGTGGACATACAGTCCAAGGGTTATCCCACATAACCTTAAAAGAAACAATACACCCCATTCAAAATATATATATATATATATATATATATATATATATATATATATATATATATATATATATATATATATATATATATATATATATATATATATATATATATATATATATATATATATAAAAGCACAAATAGTTTGAATTTGCAAACTTTATTAGTAAAAGTATTGTACTAACACATTTCAAGTCATTAATATTATCTTCTATAAATCAAAATTACATGTATGAGTGCTCATTTCAGATCATATAGCATGTAAAGTAAGGCTACAAGGAAAATTTTTATTGTATAATAGTGATCATTTAAGTCACAATGTGAAAAATGAAGATAATAATAGATATATTTCACATTCATTGGTAAAATTTTAAACTAAAAGAGTAACAATGTGGACATATAGTCCAAGGGTTATCACATGTAACCTTAAAATAATCAATAGTCCCCATTAAAAATGTATATATAAAAAAGAAAAATAGTTTGAATTTGCCAGCTTTATGAGTAAAAGTATAATACTAACAAAATTCAAGGCATTTATATTATCTTTTATAAACCAAAATTACATGTATGAATTCTCATTTCAGATCGTATAGTATGTAAAGTAGGGCTACAAGGAAAATTATATTGTATAATAGTGGTCATTTAAGTCACAATGCTTTCCATATTATTGAACTCTTCAAGATGGCTTGTGGACAACACCACTGCACAACCTAGTGTTGCCTTTAAAATTGTAGCACATAATACAACATGCACAAATACAACGCAAAACTCAAGTCATATGGATGTTAATGTACATCCTTTATCATACATTAATATATAAAATCAAATAAATAAATTTTGTTACCTTTTTAATCCAAATGTTGATAAAGATCTCCTTGTTGGAACACGAGCATTGAGTTGATTGTTTGAGACAAATCTAAAAAATTAAAGTTGTGAAAATATATGTTAGTGACATTCATGAAGTTTTTAAATTTCTTGTAATGGTAGAAATAATTTTTTGGACAATTAAAGTTGCAAAGAATAGTGAACTAGATATAGCGCGTGTTTGTACAAGAATTTGAGACCTAAAGAGAGGTAAGAAACATATGAAAAGTATATAAAATGAAGATGTACAAAACTAAAAAGAAAAATGAGACAAAGTAGTTAACAAAGAAACAATGTATTGACTAGAATAAGAAAACCATGTAAATATTAAACAAATGACTTAATCTGGAAGTGTCTATAACATGTGTTTGTACAAGGAAATGAGATGAAAAAAACCCTAAAACATATATAATCAACTACAATTCATGTCAGTTTAATGGTTTCTTGACAAAATATTCAAAGCGCAACCCATTTAAAATTAAAACAAAATATTACCTGTCGAGTGCCTAGAATTTATTATCAAATCCAGATGGAAAACCAAATGAACCAAAACTATATGAATATGCACATATAGTCCAAGGGGTATTTCAAACCTTTAAAGTCAACCAGAAAATAACACAGTTTAATGGTTGTTTGAAAAATGAACTGAAATGAAATACTAAATAAATTTTGTAAAACCCTAAATAACAAACACACATAGTAGAATGGTTATTTGAGAAAAATAATCTCGCAAGTAAAGCACAAATAAAAATAGTAACCACCATGATAGAAAAAAGCCCAAAAACATTGCATACTCTACCACAAATCATGGCAGTTAAAAGGTTTTTTAACAAAATATTCAAGGAAAATAAACAATGAATTCTAAGAAACCCAAAATTACCTATTCTTTATAGTGGTTTGTTAGTGACATGCTTGAAGTTAAAAAATTTCCAACAATGGTAGACATTATTGGTTGGATAATTAAGGCTGAAGAGAATAATGAATTAGCTATAACTTGTGTTTATAGAATTATATGAGACTTAAAGAGAACTAAGCAACATATGAAAAACATATAAATTGAAGACTTGCAAATTTAAAAAGCAAAATAAGATAAAAATATTAACAATGAAACATTACCTTGACTAGAATATGAAAACCATGTAAATATGAAATAAAATACTTAATTTAGAAGTGGCTTTAAGCTATGTTTGTACAATGAAATTAGATGTAAATAGACCTCAAAAACATATGAAAAGCATATAAAATTAAGACATACAAAATTGAAAAGAAAAATGAGATAAGGTAGCTAACAATGAAATGTTGTTTTACATAAAATATTAAAATATATATATATATATATGGACCAATAAAAACCCTTCAACACACTGCACACAACCTGACCATTCCACTAAAAAGCAAAATACAAAACACAAATAAAAGACCTTCGATGTAATAACCCACCAAATTTGATTCAACAAAAATTGAGTATTATTTTTTTTTCATTATGTTTTATTCAATTGCATACTCTGGGCATCCATCCAATTAGGATTAGGCATTCATCCATTCGGGATGAGCCTCTAACCATACGGGTTAGGCAATTGTCCATACGGGACGTAATGTTCCATCTATCCAATACGGGATAGGCATCTACCCATACAGGATAGGCATCCATCCGAACGGGATAGGAGATGCTCTGGCCAGAGACTTAGACTCATCAGGACCATTCGGGTCCTGAGCCACTCACTAAGTACTACATTCTTCTATCAAGAATGCACCGAGGTCGCTATCCTTAGGAGTAATTAAAAATAATACAAGCTTGAATTCCGCCTTGGAATTTGGCTTAAAGCCTCGGGAAGTCAAGCGAATCCATACGGGATTCCTTCTGAGTATGCATTGAATTAAATTGATTATCTTATCTTTCAATTAGGATTCTTACTCAACCAAGCCTAGACCCCACCCACGAACGCCTGAGTAAGAGGGACAACTCCATCCCAAGACTGCCTACATACCCGCTTCGGCATGGGATCAAGGCGTAAAATATGTAGTTCTATTTTCTAATCTATGGTTTGATGTAAACTGATTTGTGGGTACGCAACCCTTTCTAGGGTCAGTGTCCCAGACAGTTTCTCTGCGGTTGCTACCCACAATGGTAGCACTTAAGCGAAGGCTCAAGATGGCCTATTGCTTGTGGCCTAAACAAAATAACTAGACCCTAATACTTATCAAGAGCGTCACCCAATTGCAAATCACCAATATCCCTTCAAGTTGAAATAAATAAAAAGGAAAACAAACTTCATGAGGGTATTTAACTTGACCATCCTTAAAAAGGGGTTTACTATGGTGTATCTCAACGGATGTGAAAATCATTTAAAAGTTATCTTATTAAATTATCGATCCAAGGGGGATTACCCGTCCCTTGGATTTTAACTTCCAAATGTCGCTTATTACTCCCCGACGATTTATAGGGACGATGCCATAGACGTCGTTAATGCAGCTTTATTAGGCGTTAAGTGCAGTAGTTCAACACGACGGCATTACCCGTAAGCGTGACCCAGAGGCACCATATATACCGAACGCTACTAGTTTTGGTTTTCCAACTTCCTTTGTTTAGTTTTCTAACTATGAAAACAAAAATGAAAGTGTAATAATTGAATTAACTACTTGAAGTGTAATTTGCATAATAATGACCATCACGAAACTTGCATAATAGTAAATGCATGAAAGATGTAATTATTCCACAAATAATTCGCATGTTATGAACCATCAATGAAGGCAATTAATCTATGAGGAACTTGCATAATGTAAGGAGATTTAACGAGTCCAAAATAACGATTAAATATAAGCATTTGTATTAATGTAAGTTAATCTCTAAAGAGCAATCAAGTATCCCAATGATTCTTAATGGGTTGAGTAACTTAACTTTAAAAGAATATAGTCTACAATTTTAAACTTACTAAGGATAATTTAATTATGAACTTGCTACATATTAGACCAATTTTTTTTCTAAGTCGAAATACGATATCTTAAAGCTTATACAAAAAAAAGAATTCAATATTTCCTAAATGCCATTTCTATCAAACTAAAATAAAATTTAAGTAATTAATTTATATATATAAAAAAAAGACCCCAATTTAAAATTTCAAATTACAAATTAGAAAGGGGAAAAAAACCTTTAATTAAATAACCTATTTTTGCTTTGGGTAGTGAGTAGGGTGTGGGGTGGGGACCACGGGTCCCATCACCCCTGCGGCCCTGCATGCGCAAGTCCGCAGAGATGAGGGGACCCGCGGGCCCCTCCGTACCCTGCGATGGTTACAATGTAACCGTCCATGCACACTGCCACCTTTTTACGTAAAACGCCGTGCGTTACAGAGTTCAAGGGAAATTTAAAGTTCGAAATGATTTCTTTTTTTTTGGTTATTTATATATATATATATATGTATATGTATATGTATATAAATATATATGTTCTTATATATAATATTATTATTATTATTATTTTATACAGGAGTATTGCATTTTTAAATTATTGAAAATCACTCAGAGCAGGGTAGATAACAGGTCTGATAGAAGTAATAATAATAATCACAGATTAAGTACAATGAAGCAGTAACCAGAGAGGTTCTTCTTCTCCCTTTTTCTTTCATTTCTTTTGTTCTTTACACAAGGAGGTCTGTTCACAGAGAAGAGAGGTGATTTATTTATACACACAGGGAGATCTGTTCACAGAGAAAAGAGAAAATTGTTTGTACACACAGGGAGATCTATTTACAGAGAAAAGAGAAAATTTGCTTGCACACACAGGGAGATCTATTCACAGAAAAAAAAAAGAGATAATTTATTTGTGCACATAGGGAAAAAAACTCTCACAAAGGGAAAATGTTAAACATATTCCTACAGAGGATTTAGATAACTAGAAAATGAGAATTTTTAGAGAGATTGATTACAGGAAGATCCTTTCAAATACACAGTTCAGACTTTAAATCAATAACCAGAGAAAAGAATACATTTCAGACTTTAAATCAATTCAAATCTAAAACTTAATAAGATATTCCAATGATTTAATCTGGATGAATCTAATTCTTATCAAAATTTTGAAATGAATGGATCTAATTTTTATCAAAAATAATCTGAAAACAATGAATCTAATTTTCATCAAATGACTCTATTCTCCTAAACCATTTAATCTACTTCTTATCAAAACTGAAACTAATTTCTTATCAAGAATCTGAAACAATGAATCTGATTCTCATCAAACAATTTAATCTACTTTTTATCAACAATTTAATCTACTTCTTATCAAAAACTGAGACTAATTCTTATCAAAATCTAAAACAAATGAATCTCCTTCTCATCAAATGATTCTAATTTCCTAAATAATTTAATCAAATCTAATCTACAACAAGAATAAGATGCACAAAACTAAGTTTGAAAGAACCTGGGTGCTTGAAAATGGTGTAGAGTCTTCCTTGATCCTCCAAATTTGAAGAGAAGTCCTCCCAACAAAATCTTAGCTGAAAATGAAAATTGACTACCAAGGAAAATTTTACTTGCAGAATTTCTTATGGAATAGCCAACCACTCATTTTGAAACTTGTACCTCTTTTATAAAAGAAATTTCAAATTCCCACTACCTAATTTTTTAATTGAAAAAAAAGAGATTCTCTCCCAATTTGGCCTCCATGCAAATTGATTAGGCTTAGTGGGAGGAGTTACATGCAAGGGTGGTGGAGAAGCCTCTAGAAGCTTCTTATTCCTCCTACAACATGTGCCTTAATTTGGGTGAGGGAAATTAAATAACCAATTAAAAATATATATATATTTTCCATGTGTGTGTGGGGTTTATTATTTTTATTCCCTTACAATATTCATTCAATAGTTTATCCAAAGAAATATAATAGAGTTTTGTATTTAAATTAAAAGGTGATAAAGGAGGGTTGTGACATCCTCCCCCCCTTAATCTGTGCATCGTCCCGATGCACTTATTAAATGCATTCAAAAGAGTTTATAGTTCATGTTCAAAACAAAAAAGGAAACAACTGCTGCATCTCCTTAGTATCCTCCCACGTGGCATTCTTTTCGTCATACTGGTCCCATTGCACTTTGCACTGATCAACCTCTCTATTGTGCAACTGGCACTGGCGCCTCTCCAAGATTCTGAATGGCTCTATCATTATTCCCCCCATTTCTTGGACCTGTAAAGCATCCCAATTCAAAATGTGTTTCTCATCAGGTACATACTTTTTAAGAAGAGATACATGGAAGACATCATGGATTCGACTCAATTGGGGAGGTAAGGCCAACCGATAAGCAACTGGATTAATTCTTCCCAATATTTCAAAAGGTCCAACATAACGAGGTGCAAGCTTAGTCCTTTTCCCAAATCTTATGGAACTCTTGTGTGGCCTAACCGTTAGAAAGACTTTCTCTCCTACTTCAAACTCCCTTGGTGTTCTGTTTTTGTCTGCATAACTTTTCTGCCTATCCGAGGCTTCCTTCAATCTTTGCCTAATTTCCTTAGTTTTCCTTTCCATTTCTTTCAACATATCTAGTCCAATAATCACTTTATCTTCAAGACTATCCCAACTCAAAGGTGTTCGACATGGTCTACCATACAAAGCTTCAAAAGGTGGCATTCCCAAAGATGTTTGATATGTATTATTGTAGGCAAACTCTACCAAAGGTAGGTACTCTTCCCATTTCCTCTGTTGGTCCATGCAGTACATGCGAAGCAGGTCTTCCATAATCTGATTTGTCCTTTCTGTCTGACCGTCAGTTTCCGGATGGTATGCGGTGCTAAAATATAGTTGAGTTCCTAGAGCTGATTGAAGAGTGGTCCAAAACCTGGAAGTGAATCTTGCATCTCTGTCTGATATGATTTTCTCTGGTATTCCATGCAACCTAAATATCTCCTTAACGAAGTGTCTAGCCAAGGTGGGTGCATCATCCGTCAGATTTCCTGGTATAAAGTGTGCCACCTTAGTGAGTTTGTCAATTACCACCATTATTGCATCATGCCTAGAAGGTGACATGGGTAACCCTTGTACAAAATCCATGCTAATAACTTGCCACTTATGTTGAGGTACATCGTGCAATTGTAACAATCCAGCTCGGTGTCTATGTTCTACCTTTACTCTTTGACACTCCAAACATTTAGCTACATACTTGACAATATCGCTCTTCAACCCTTGCCAAAAGTATAATTTCTTTAGATCTGCATAAAGTTTGTTAACTCCTGGGTGGCCTAAATAAGGGGCATTGTGAGCCTCCGACAAGACTACTTCCCTTAAGTTCCTTGAATTAGGAATATAGATTCTGTTATTGTATCTGAGCAACCCATCTTCATCTAATGTATACCCTTCGACCTTAGGATCGGTCGGGTTGTGTCTTATAGTTAATTTGACTTGCTCATACCATGGGTCATGTCCTTATTCATCCATTACTTGCCTTTTGAAAGAGGTTTTGAAGGTTGCTATAGTCATCAAGTGTCTCCTCCTACTTAAGGCATCTGCCACCCTATTTTCTTTTCCCTTAATATATTCAATTTCAAAATCATATTCACTTAGAAACTCTAACCACCTTCTTTGTCTGGCATTTAAGTGAGGTTGGGTAAAGATGTATTTTAGTCCTTGGTTATCTGATTTTAGCTCAAAGGGCTTCCCTAGCAAGAAGTGTCTCCATTTTTGCAGGGCATGCACAATTGCTGCCAACTCTAAGTCGTGGGGTGCATAATTGACTTCATGAGTCTTTAGCTTCCTAGATTCGTAAGCCACTACCCCTTCATCTTGGACAAGTACTCCTCCTAACCCTTCAATAGAAGCATCTGTTATGACTGTGAAGTGCCCATTTGGATCTGGTACCTTTAGAATGGGTGCTGAAGTTAGTTTTCCCTTCAAGATTTGAAATGCCTTATCACTTTGCTCGGTCCACACAAACCTTTTGCCCTTCCTTTGCAATGAGGTGACGGGGTTTGCTATCTTAGAGAATCCTTCCACAAACCTCCTATAGTAACCTGCTAGCCCCATAAAGCTTCTTACCTCTGAAACATTCTTAGGGATTGGCCATTCTACTATCGCCTTTATTTTATCTGGGTCGACTGCTATTCCTTCTTTTGATATTATATGCCCAAGATAGTGAATCTTTTCCTCAAAGAAGGCACATTTGGACAATTTCCCATATAACTTATGTTCTCTCAATCTTTGCAAAACAATTTGTAGGTGCACTAAATGTTCCTCTTCATTTCTAGAGTAAATCAATATGTCATCCAAAAATACCAAAACAAATTTATCCAAGTAGTAATTAGGTTCATGAATGCAGCTAGGGCATTAGTTACTCCAAAAGGAACTACTGTGAATTTGTAATGTCCATACCTCATCCTGAAAGCTGTCTTCGGAATGTCTTCTTCCTTAATTCTGAGTTGATGATACCCTGACCAGAGATCTATCTTTGAGAAAACTGCCGCTCCTTTCATTTGGTCAAAAAGGTCCTCTATGCGAGGTAAGGGATACCTATTCTTTATGGTGACTTTGTTCAACATCCTATAGTCGATGCATAGTCTTAAGGTTCCATCCTTCTTCTTAACAAATAAGACTGGCGCTCCCCATGGTGATACACTTGGCCTTATTAATCCCTTAGTTAAGAGTTCCTCTAATTGCATTTTGAGCTCTTGTAATTCGGTTGTGTTCATCCGGTAAGGTGCCCTTGATACTGGTTCAGCTCCTGGGAGTACTTCGATAGAAAAGTTAAACTTCCTCTTAGGGGGTAAACCGGGTAATTCTTCTGGAAAAACATCCTTAAACTCCTTTAAGAAAGGGGTATTTTCAAGGGTTGGTGTATTTTCCTCCTTTCCTTCATCAATTTCAACCATAAAGATTTGTCCCCCTCTTCTCCTTTCCTTCTTTAATTGCATTGCTGAGATAGTTTCTATATTAATCGGTTTAAACTTTCCTTGGATTTTGACCCTTTTCCCCCCATCATCCAAACATTCAACAACTTTGTTATAACAATCTACATTAGCTTGATGGTCTGCTAACCAACTCATTCCCATAATTACATCATATAATCCTAGGGGTGCCACATAGAGATATACCCTTGTTTCGAACTCAGGGAATTGTACCCTTGCCCTCGGTAAACACTTAGTTACTTCTCTAGTTGCCTTATCCCCATATTGAACCGTCCATGATGACTCCATTTGATTAACTTTTAATGCATATTTGTTTACTAATTCAGGTGAGATGAAACATTCAGATGATCCAGTGTCAATTAGAATTGATATTGGTTGTTCAAATAGTGTACCTGTAGTTTCCACGGGAACATTCTGGTATCTTCTTCTTTGGTTCCTAACCGCTGCATGAATCCTCTGTTGGGGCCCTTGTTGGGGTTGATTGGCCCTAATTTGTCCTTGCATCCTGGGGCACTCTCTAGCAAAATGGTTTTCCCCACACATAAAGCATCCACCTAGAGGACCTCTCCTACCTTGATTTCTAGGGGGATCATTCCTTGTTTCATTTCCCCTGGGTGGATAAGTTGTCCTGTTCTGCTGGTCATTCCTGTTATAGTTGCCCCTGTTATCATTGCCCCTGTTATTATTGCCCCTGTTATTATTGCCCCTGGTATTATCATTTCCATTCCTCTGATATTGATTAGGCGGTGGTCTCCTTTCGGAAGAGTTATTCCTTTGACCCTTGTTGAAATTAGTGTTTCCATTGAATTCTTACTTCCTTTTAAATGAGTGGTTCCCATTATAGTTCTGTCCTGCTAGTGTTTGAATCTTCCCCTCTTGCCTTAGGGACTTTTCAAGTACTTCATTCATATTTCTGGGTCCATGCATATCAACCTCTGCCCCTATGTTGGTATTCAGCCCCAAAATGAATTTCCTTGCTTGGCCTTCTTCATCCTTTTGGTACATAGGCACATATTTAAGCAACTTGGCGAACTTATCCCAATATTGTTGAACGGATAGGGGCCCTTGACGTAGATTATGGAATTCTGTCACTTTCTCATCAAAGAACAATTGAGGGAGCCACCTATCTCGAAAATGGTGAACAAATTGATCCCACGTGATCGTATCCCTGTTATACCCATTTTGTTCCTTGGTGTTGGTCCACAAACTAGCCGCCTCCCCTGTGAGTTGATAGGAGCCCCATAAAGCCTTGGTTGTTTCGCTAAAATCTCTTAGCTCAAAATATTTTTCCATTTCATTTAGCCAATTCTCAGCCCCTTCACCAATCTGCCTCCCATCGAACTTAGGAGGGGTGATTTTCTTTAAATCCTTGGAGAGTTCCAATATGTTATTTTCCTTTCCATTACCCATCACATTTCCTTGATTGCTACCAGGGTTTCCATTCTTGGTACCACTTCTGTTCTCATAGTCATTCTGCCTTTCCCTAAGGTCCTGCAGTGATTGTTCCAAGAAGTTGATTTTATCTCTTTGTTCGGTTAGAAGGTCGATTATAGCTTGGACCCCATCTCCGTTATTCCCTGGGTTGTGTCGAACCTCTTCATGATCTTCCTCATGGTTTCCTTCATGGTTTTCCTCATGGTTTTCCTCATGGCTTACCTCCCTTTGACTCCTAGTACGTCTTCCATTACCCCTTCCCCTTCCTCTTCCTCTTCCTCTTCCTCTTCCTCTTGCCATTCTAGGTTTTCCCTGAAAGTTAAATTATGTAGTTAGTTTTTTTTTTTTGTAGAATAAAATTTAATTTCTATTATTGTAAAACATTCCCTTAGTTGAATAAATTGAAGTGAGCACAAGGCCTAGATTTGAACCTTTGCTCTAATACCACATGTAATAACCCACCAAATTTGATTCAACAAAAATTGAGTATTATTTTTTTTTCATTATGTTTTATTCAATTGCATACTTTGGGCATCCATCCAATTAGGATTAGGCATTCATCCATTCGGGATGAGCTTCTAACCATACGGGTTAGGCAATTGTCCATACAGGACGTAATGTTCCATCTATCCAATACGGGATAGGCATCTACCCATACAGGATAGGCATCCATCCGAACGGGATAAGAGATGCTCTGGCCAGAGACTTAGACTCATTAGGACCATTCGGGTCCTGAGCCACTCACTAAGTACTACATTCTTCTATCAAGAATGCACCGAGGTCACCGTCCTTAGGAGAAATTAAAAATAATACAAGCTTGAATTCTGCCTCGGAATTTGGCTTAAAGCCTCGGGAAGTCAAGCGAATCCATACGGGATTCCTTCCGAGTATGCATTGAATTAAATTGATTACCTTATCTTTCAATTAGGATTCTTACTCAACCAAGCCTAGACCCCACCCACGAACGCCTGAGTATGAGGGACAACTCCATCCCAAGACTGCCTACATACCCGCTTCGGCACGGGATCAAGGCGTAAAATATGTAGTTCTATTTTCTAATCTATGGTTTGATGTAAACTGATTTGTGGGTACGCAACCCTTTCTAGGGTCAGTGTCCCAGACAGTTTCTTTGCGGTTGCTACCCACGATGGTAGCACTTAAGCGAAGGCTCAAGATGGCCTATTGCTTGTGGCCTAAACAAAATAACTAGACCCTAATACTTATCAAGAGCGTCACCCAATTGCAAATCACCAATATCCCTTCAAGATGAAATAAATAAAAAGGAAAACAAACTTCATGAGGGTATTTAACTTGACCATCCTTAAAAAGGGGTTTGCTATGGTGTATCTCAACGGATGTGAAAATCATTTAAAAGTTATCTTATTAAATTATCGATCCAAGGGGGATTACCCGCCCCTTGGATTTTAACTTCCAAATGTCCCTTATTACTCCCCGACGATTTATAGGGACAATGCCACAGACATCGTTAATGCAGCTTTATTAGGCATTAAGTGCAGTAGTTCAACACGACGGCATTACCTGTAAGCATGACCCAGAGGCACCATATATACCGAACGCTGCTAGTTTTGGTTTTCCAACTTCCTTTGTTTAGTTTTCTAACTATGAAAACAAAAATGAAAGCGTAATAATTGAATTAACTACTTGAAGTGTAATTTGCATAATAATGACCATCACGAAACTTGCATAATAGTAAATGCATGAAAGATGTAATTATTCCACAAATAATTCGCATGTTATGAACCATCAATGAAGGCAATTAATCTATGAGGAACTTGCATAATGTAAGGAGATTTAACGAGTCCAAAATAACGATTAAATATAAGCATTTGTATTAATGTAAGTTAATCTCTAAAGAGCAATCAAGTATCCCAATGATTCTTAATGGGTTGAGTAACTTAACTTTAAAAGAATATAGTCTACAATTTTAAACTTACTAAGGATAATTTAATTATGATCTTGCTACATATTAGCCCAGTTTTTTTTCTAAGTCGAAATACGATATCTTAAAGCTTATACAAAAAAAAGAATTCAATATTTCCTAAATGCCATTTCTATCAAACTAAAAAAAATTTTAAGTAATTAATTTATATATATAAAAAAAAGACCCCAATTTAAAATTTAAAATTACAAATTAGAAAGGGGAAAAAAACCTTTAATTAAATAACCTATTTTTGCTTTGGGTAGTGAGTAGGGTGCGGGGTGGGGACCACGGGTCCCATCACCCCTGCGGCCCTGCATGCGCAGGTCCGCAGAGATGAGGGGACCCGCGGGCCCCTCCGTACCCTACGACGGTTACAATGTAACCGTCCATGCACACTGCAGCCTTTTTACGTAAAACGCAGTGCGTTACGGAGTTCAAGGGAAATTTAAAGTTCGAAATGATTTCTTTTTTTTTTGGTTATTTATATATATATATATATATGTATATGTATATAAATATATATGTTCTTATATATAATATTATTATTATTTTTTTTTTATACAGGAGTATTGCATTTTTAAATTATTGAAAATCACTCAGAGCAGGGTAGATAACAGGTCTGATAGAAGTAATAATAATAATCACAGATTAAGTACAATGAAGCAGTAACCAGAGAGGTTCTTCTTCTCCCTTTTCTTTCATTTCTTTTGTTCTTTACACAGGGAGGTCTGTTTACAGAGAAGAGAGATGATTTATTTATACACACAGGGAGATCTGTTCACAGAGAAAATTGAAAATTGTTTGTACACACAGGGAGATCTATTTACAGAGAAAAGAGAAAATTTGCTTGCACACTCAAGGAGATCTATTCACAAAAAAAAAAAAAGAGATAATTTATTTGTGCACACAGGGAAAAAAACTCTCACAAAGGGAAAATGTTAAATGTATTCCTATAGAGGATTTAGATAACCAGAAAATGAGAATTTTAGAGAGATTGATTACAGCAAGATCCTTTCAAATACACAGTTCAGACTTTAAATCAATAACCAGAGAAAAGAATACATTTCAGACTTTAAATCAATTCAAATCTAAAACTTAATAAGATATTCCAATGATTTAATCTGGATGAATCTAATTCTTATCAAAATTTTGAAATGAATGGATCTAATTTTTATCAAAAATAATCTGAAAACAATGAATCTAATTTTCATCAAATGACTCTATTCTCCTAAACCATTTAATCTACTTCTTATCAAAACTGAAACTAATTTCTTATCAAGAATCTAAAACAAATGAATCTCATTCTCATCAATAATTTAATCTACTTCTTATCAAAATCTGAAACTAATTTTTATCAAAAATCTGAAACAATGAATCTCATTCTCATCAAACAATTTAATCTACTTTTTATCAACAATTTAATCTACTTCTTATCAAAAACTGAGACTAATTCTTATCAAAATCTGAAACAAATGAATCTCCTTCTCATCAAATGATTCTAATTTCCTAAATAATTTAATCAAATCTAATCTACAACAAAAATAAGATGCATGAAACTAAGTTTGAAAGAACCTGGGTGCTTGAAAATGGTGTAGAGTCTTCCTTGATCCTCCAAATTTGAAGAGAAGTGCTCCCAACAAAATCTTAGCTGAAAATGAAAATTGACTACCAAGGAAAATTTTACTTGCAGAATTTCTTATGGAATAGCCAACCACTCATTTTGAAACTTGTACCTCTTTTATAAAAGAAATTTCAAATTCCCACTACCTAATTTTTTAATTGAAAAAAAAGAGATTCTCTCCCAATTTGGCCTCCATGCAAATTGATTAGGCTTAGTGGGAGGAGTTACATGTAAGGGTGGTGGAGAAGCCTCTAGAAGCTTCTTATTCCTCCTACAACATGTGCCTTAATTTGGGTGAGGGAAATTAAATAACCAATTAAAAATATATATATCTTTTCCATGTGTGTGTGTGGTTTATTATTTTTATTCCCTTACAATATTTATTCAATAGTTTATCCAAAGAAATATAATAGAGTTTTGTATTTAAATCAAAGGGTGATAAAGGAGGGTTGTGACATTCGACGCACTGTACCACAACTTACCTCATATAAACCAATATTTACCTATTTTTCAATGAGGGATAACAGTAGTGTGCAGTTACGCAAATTAAATGTGCCCAAGGAAAGATGGAAGAAGGAAACATATTTTCTTTTGTCTATAAGGTGTAAATGCAAGCGGTAAAATGTACATGTCAGCAACAAACAAAACGAAAGGAAGAAATAGAAGAAATAAAAATTAAAGGTTCAAAGTTAAATGTCAAGTAACAATGAAATGGAAGTTATAAAACATTTAATTTTGAACCACCAGCTATCCAACTTGTGATTCAATAAAAATTTAAGAACATGTTTCCTAACATAGTTCAAGGATAAGAAGTTTAATGGTTATGCAAAAGACATATGAAGAAAACAAGGATTAAATCATATGAATAATAAAGCTTAATTACCGACACTTTACACAATTGGAAGCAATCAAGATACAATAGTGAGAATGTTTGTCAACATAAATGATAAGATTGAAGTTTATTCTAAAAACAAAAATTTAATAGAAAAGAAAACCATATAAAATTTAGAAAAATCAAGCATAACCTACAACATTAGAATTTCAAAAAGGGAGAAATACAATGGTCATTGAATACCAATAGAGATAATACATATTATGCAAACAAAATAATATTATACTTGTTCTATGAACAACATAGGAAATGAAGCGACATAAAATTATGTACCCATTAACTATGGAATCTTTAACTAATTTTGATTGTTAAAATTGTATGGAATTTTGGATATTTGTACAATATGAAATATATCCATTAGAACATATGCAAACCAATTAATTTGAAATTAGATATTGTCTTGTATTTGGCAACAACTAACAATGGATACTAAAATAATAGTTACTCTATGTAATGCATTTACAAAAATATATATAATTCTTTGTATATAGGTTTCAAGTACAATTTTGGAAAATCACTGGTGTCTGTTGTTCCAAGATGGTTCGATACAGTGGCTTTTGTGATCAATTTATAGTTGAATTCTATAATGTTTTCATTTCTAGCAAATTATGATATAGTTTGAAAGTAGCAACCAAGTCTGATAGTGTTGATCTTTTAATGGTTATTGTTTTCAATGCAATAAATTTGGACATAAGAATACAAAATGTAGAAGCATTTAGTGTTATAGTTGCAATAGGTTTGGTCATAAAGAAAATCACTATAGAAATCATATTGTGAGTCAGAATCATAATTCGGTTGAAGCAAACAAGATGAATCACAACTTTCATGGATATTGTTATACTTGCAATGGCAATTATCATAAAGCTAATCAATGCAAGTATAGATCTCATCTGGTAAAGAAGGTCATTTGTTGTTTCAAATGCAAGTAGTCTAGCCATTATGCTAATCAATGTAGAAATGGAAATATGGAGAAATCAGAAAAGAAGAGATTGATGAAGAATGATGAATCAAAGAAGAAGGAAAATTTGGTCTAGAGAGAGAAGGAAGTGAACAAAGGAAGCTACCCTGATGTACCAGAATCTAGTGCAGGCACCTCCTCCACCAGTAACTGAGTATAATGCTTTATCTTAGAGGGAGTTATATTTTGAAGTAAAAATATTTTACTCTCCCATGTTTGAGTGGATCATGTTGTTGATTTGACATGATTATGTTTTAAAGGCTATCTGTTAATCAAATAATTTTTGCTGACATCATCGATAAGATAGTTCTTGGCAACAAAACCCTAAAAGGATTTTTTTTGGCAAGATAAGTATCGACTTTTCAAATTTATTTTTTCATTATCAGTCATTAGTGTTTAATAATATTGTGACTAGTAGAGGGGTAGTAGAGAAAGAGAGCATTGTATGAAATCATGGAAGGATAAATGATCATTAGAGAATCTAGTAGTGTGGAGTTTCAAGATTTTGAAAAAATGTTTCTAGATGAATTTTAACCCGAAGTAAATAAGAAAATGTTGAAGCTATTCTGGGTAATGTTGGGTTGCAAAGAGTCAAGGGATTGGACAAAAAAAATATAAATCTATGGACAAAATTCCCTTAGTTTCATATAGCAAAATTTATCAGAGTGATCCTCAGTCATGTGCAGGATGACAACATCACAATGGATAAACCCTATCCAATCACTAAGGAGGGCATCTCTATGATCACTAGTTTGTGCAAAAATAGAGAGGTTCTGGATAATAAGTCAATTAAGAATAAAGAAGTGAAAACCCTAACCAACAGGAAGGGTGATCAATGGTCCCTAATCATTGATAAGATCATCAACCCTATGGTGAGTTATGTTGCCTACGACATCTCTTATAAGATCTATCTTAGGAATAGGTAAGGTGCCACTTTGGCAATTGCAATATATATGGCACATATGCTTGTAATGGAAAACAAATCATTCAACTAGTGTGAATTGTAGAGAGAATTGGTTTTGGAAAATATTAAGATGACAAAAGAGAAGAATTATCCCTTTTGGTTTGGTTCTTTGTCGGTATGTTTGGGAATCTATTGTTTGGGATCCCTTCTGACAAAAGAGAATGTCATATGGAAATCTGGCATCCCAATCGCAAGGTAGATATTCAGATATTTGAGTAGTTTGGATGGTAGAGAGGAAGTTTTTAATGTATATTTTGAATTCTTTATAAACATGTGGAGTGTTGGCCTGACAACCCTTGTTTCTGATTCTAGAGGCTCTACCTGAAGAAAGAGGGAAAGAAGATTGTCAGTTTTTGTTGGTGTTTTTTGTGTCAAAGAAAATAAAAAAGGATTCACAAGAAAGAGATATTATTGTAATTGAGGATCCAAAGTCTCATGTAGCTAGAGGCGATTTGATGGTTGCAACGTAGGAAGCTAGAGAGCCTGATGATGAATCAAATTTACTAGAATTAGTTGGTAGTATGGGTGTGAAGAACATGAGTGATCACTAAGAGGGGGGTGAAGCGATGATACTTAAAACATTTAAACCAAAAGTGTGCAAATGCTAAAGATGCAAATCAAATTCAGAACACACAGACAAGACAAACCACATAACACAAGTATTTATGATGAAAACCCAAGGTGGGAAAAACCTTGATGAGAATAGATGTTGGAGACTACTACTCGAATCCAACCTCACAAGTAAATATAATTACAAAGTTTAAGGTACCAACTCAAGGAGAACCAACCCCTATAGTTTATGAGCACCAACTCAAAGGAGAACCAACCCCTGATCTAAGCACCCACTCAGATCATTACAAAGTATAAATAATAAGATACTATTTATGCACTTGGTTACAATTTATGTTTTCTACCATACTGATTATCTTCTAATTAGTTCTCTGCACTCTGATCTCTGATCTCATTTTCTACAACTATCTCTCTGACTTCTCCTCTTCTTCTACACATAGACCATCACTGCTTTGAAACTCTCTATTTTCTACAACATTAATTTTTGCATCTTTAACAACTCATTGATGTAGCACAATTATGCTATACTATCTCACAAATGCTACTTTAACATATTTGTCAACTTAGTTAGTCGATAACTTGCATCTTATAGCAACTAAATTCACCTTCATAAGGTCGGTTGATCGAAGATCATCATAGATGATTGCATCATTGTCATGCAACATGATCCATTCAATTTCCTAGGCTACACACAGATCGTCCATTCAATTGGTTCACATCTTCTCTAGTTGGCAAAACAAGTTCCCAGACACATGAAATTGTGCCAACCTATGATCTTCAAATATTTTAAATCTAGGCCATTGATCTCCTAGATATGACAACAAATACTTGGTCAAAATATGCCACGATGGCGGTGTGCTGAACTAGAATTCATCGTAGACTGCATAATATTGCATGTTATGTGACTTTTTTTATCTGAACAAACTTGGTTGACTGCAATGTGGATTACTAAATCTATCGTCTTGCAAACATGGTGTCAAAATCACTCAGTTAGCTTCTGTAAACCAAAATCCACCTTCAAAAACATATGGTCAACTATAGTCAACCTACCTCTAATTCCTTCTATACATGCCATGTCATCTAGGTCAAACTTGGTCTTCTGCCACATAGACCATCAGGTTGTACCGAACCATCAAACTCCATACTATGACTAAATTTCATGTTATCTGCATCCAGATATGTTGGTTATCCCGCATCATCATCTAAGGGCCCATCTTACTCATGTGGGGTAAGCATCATCAAGTGATTCCTTTCATTCTTGTTAGCCAACAAAATCATTTACGAGGTCATATTACCTGTGTGAGGTAAGGAACACCTTACTTCTTGAAGCATCACACTTAGTTTTACCATTTGATTCATGTGGGATAAAGACTTTCTTGTTGTTCTCAGCATGCCTTCATTCTAGTTAGCTCACATAGTACCTTGTGCAACTTCTAACCCATGTGAGATAAGCATTTTTATTATTGAGAAGCTTCCCTTCATATTTGTTAGCCTGCACTATACTTAGCAAGACCTTCTAGCCCATGTGGGATAAATTTTTCTTTGCTTCTTCTTGCATGACATGCGGTAAAGGGGGGTCACCACTATAGTCTTACCCCACACGACCATTTCCACTCTCTCACACATGATGCAGGATAGTGTGTAACATTGTCTATTTTTCTTGAGAATTATCCTGCATGGCCATCATTCTCCACATAAACACAACATGGGATAATGGGGAGTCTTTATCTTCTTTAAAACTTTTATCCTATACGACTATTGCTTCTCACATTTCAATGTTATGGGGTAGTTGTGGATGATTTTTTCTGCACTCAAGTGTTATCCCACATGACCATCCAAGGCTCCACAAGCATGTTACGTGATAACCTACATGAATGTTGTGATAACCTACATAACTATTGTGCTATGTGATTCTTCTTCTGCATTCTTCAACTACGATAACCTTCAAGTTATTGATATCTTCTATTGCAAGACCAACACGACAAACCCATCATGTTATTTACAATTGTAGTCATATATGCATCATGTATTGGCATTTATATAACCCTTTTGTTATTGACAACTCCAGTCACCTTCTGCAATTTCATAGAATACGGTAACCTGCGTGTTATACAATTGCAAGAATACATTTTCTTATTCAAACTAGATTGCACAATACCTTAACCACTTTACTAACCTTTGTCTTCTTCATCATGGTGTTTTATATAACATGTCATGTTATATGATGTTGCACAACACTTTTTTCAACATGTCAATCTAATCTCTCCAACACATCTTCTCAATTTGACATCAATGACAATTTAATACTAATAATCTCCCCCTTTGGCATTGATGTCAACACACAACCAAGCATTTCTTCTCTACCCCTTTGACAACAATGGCAAAGATCCTGACAGACAACACATTTAGACTTGTTCTTCTCCCCTTGAGACAAACATGAGATTCAAGGACAAGAATTGTAAAACAATATTCTCCCCTTGAACCAGAGAGTACATGAAAATTGTTCAAGTGCTGAAGGAAGGTGGAACAACACCCAATTTTTTTCTCAGATATTATAAGTTGTCTTTTAGCAATGTCTTAGTGAAGATATGAGCTACTTGTTCACTAGTGCACACATATTCAACTTTCACCTCTTTCTCCATAACCTTTTCCCTCAGAAAATGATACTTCATGGCTATGTGCTTTTTCCTTGAATTCATAACAGGGTTATTTGATATATTTATAGTGTACTAGAATTGTCACACATGATAGAATGGGATCTGAAAACTCTACCTAGATGTCCTTAAGTTTTTATTTCATCCATAATACTTGTGAGAAACATGTGACAACTACAATGTATTTAGCTTCAACAGTTGATAATGAGTCTGACTTTTGTTTCTTGCTATGCCATGAAACCATAATACCTAAAAGGAAGAACTCTCCTCCATTGGTACTCTTTCTATCATCAATACAACTGGCCCAATCAGCATCAGTCTAAGCTTCTAAGATAAATTCACCATTCTTTGGATACCATAGGTCATAATTAAGTACTCCCTATAGATACTTGAATATTCTTCTCATGCATTGATATGTGATTGCTTGAGAGCTGCTTCAAATCTTGGAACTTGATGAATACTAAGAGGGAGGGTGAATTAGTATACAAAATATTACTATGAACAAACTCTTAAATAGTTTAGCAGATAACCGGTGCAACATATTCACTAATAAACTAGTTAAGATAAATGCAAACCAAATAACAAACAAAGCATTCACCCAATAGAGAACAATCACCATAACATAAGATATTTGACGTGGAAACCCAAATGGGAAAAACTACAGTGAGTAGAAACTCACAAGTAACTATCTGCAGAATAGAAACCAGACCGGTTAAGGTCATACAATGTTCTTCATCAGAACAGATCCTATTAGGAATCTAGATCTCTGTTAGGAGATAAGTCCTGTTAAAGACTACCTTGTTAAAGGATTTCAGATCCACAGTTGTGAACCACCTTGTTAGAGGATTTAAAAAGGCTTTGTTGGGCCTACCCAGTTAAGGGTGTCACACTTGTTGAAGATATTAGTAATCAACAAGTGAGTGATCTAGATACTAGCACAATATGCTTGGTTAGATCCTTGATAGCTCATTCTTAATAAATTTCAGGATTACTTCAGTCTTCAATATCTCCACACTATATCTCTTCACACAGACTTAATCTTCTCTACAAAGATTGCACATAACCTTTTCTATCACACATCTCATACATCATACATTCAAACCCTAGACATGATGTCCTTATAATGAAAACTGATTTCATGTCTGTCCAATAGGATTAGACTACAAGTTCCTAGGTTCAGTGCATCTAGAAACATTTGGTAACATGTCACAAAATCACCACCAAAGTGTTGGTGGATGATAACTCATCACACATTATAGAAAAACCGGTTGGTAACTCATCACAGAGTAATATCAGTTAATACAATATACCGATTACCGGTTTGACAAAAATGAAGACTGGTAGATCGAAGTGTTTTGATCAAAAGTTAACTACCACTTGGGTCCTTCGTACCGCTTGTGATCCTCGAACTGCTTGAGGTTTCCATACCACTTGAGCTCTTCAGTCAATTTGTGACCGGTAAACATCTTCTGCAAAATACCAATAGTCTAAAGACTATACATTCAATAATACACAATACCGGTTGGAACAATTACCAGTTGAGCATAACTCATACATCAAGAAAGTGTGTGTCCATCATCAAGAAAGTGTGTGTCCATCAATGGCAATCAAAACATCATCAAAATGCCAATAATCTCCCCCTTTGGCATTGATGGCAACACTTAGGAAAATTTTGACATCTAAGTATTTTTACAACAAAAATGCCATAATCAAAATTACTCCCCCTAACCATATACACTATCCCTTTTGCAGAAATTATAATATACACTATTTCCCAAAATGGTAACATCAAAGTATAAATGAAATGGTAACATTCACCAAAATTTTACTGTCACTACTCCCCCTTTGCCAACAATGACAAAGTAATGCAAAATAACCCCTTTTTGCATATATAATAAAATAGAGTAGATGTTCATGACAATAAGGAATGAAATTTATCAAAAACAGATTTAAAGTCCTGCATAAATTTTTTCATGGCCAATGTCCATGACTCAAGTAATGAGGTAGCAACATCACTTTCAATCTGCATCTAAAATACCAGTTCTTCCATTGCATCAATGCTACTCATCTCTTGAGTTATCGTGATAACCTCTAGGTTAAGCAAACATTTCTGAAGAATTTGTAGTTTAGGAAATAGGAGTAGTTGTAGCTCCTATAAATCTTTAGACTGGGTGCTGATCTTTGAGTCCATCTTGGCAATCTAAAGCTGATAATGATGAACTATTTGCCCATATGTAGTGACTGAATCATATGGCATCTTGAAATTGCTGATATAAGCCTCTAGCTCCGATTGGAGATGAGCTTTCTGTTTAAGCACATCATCACAAAATAGATGGGGTTGGCAGATTTTACTCAGCAGTAATTTACCTTCACCCATTGCAACACTGATATCATTTTGTTGCTTCAAGAGTTGTGTTCGGAGCTCATTCATTTTCTTGACTAAGGCAGTGTTAAGTGTCTTTTCATGGTTCTTCTTTGCAGTGGCTTCAGCAACATCTTCCAAGCATTGTACCTAGTCCTCCACTATAGTACACAGAAGTTTAAGCTTGGACAGAGAGGAATCAGTACTGGGGAGGTTGGTACGAAGAATCAGACTGGAAAGGGTGTCAATCATAATTTGTATGACATCTTGTTCCTCCTTCCTCCGCAATGCTTCCAGTCTCTCTTGTGCAAGTTTGATGCTTTGAAGAAACTTAGACTCATCTACTGATTCAAGATCAATAGGACTGGTGATATCAACCTATTTGGTTTGATCATCAGTTTCCTTAGGAGTCTCTGCTTGTTTGTTCTTATCTGTTTCCTTCTCCTCTTCTTCTTTTTTCTTATCCTCTTCTTTCTTCTTTTTCTCTTCTTTCTTCTTCTCCATTTCTTCTTTCTTCTTGTCCCCTTCTTGCTTTTTCTTCTCTTCCTCCTTCTTCCTTTCTTCTTCCTCCCTGTTGTCTTCTTCTTTCTTCTTCTCCTCTTCTTTCCTTTTCTCCTCTTCTTTCCTCTTCTCCTCTTCTTTTCTCTTCTCCTCTTCTTTTCTTTTCTCCTCTTCTTTTCTCTTCTCCTCTTCTTTTCTTTTTTCCTCTTGTTTACTCTTCTCCTCTTGTTTTCTCTTGTTTTCTTCCTGCCTCAGTTTTTCCTCTTGCTCTTTCTTCACTTTCTCTTTGCCCTGTTTCTCTTTCTTTGCATTTTCTTTATCCTATTTCTCTTTCTCCTTGTCTAGAGTGAAATCCTCATTATCTAATGCATCCACATCAATAGGTTGTTCTGTCACTCTTTCACCTTCACTATCCAATACTTCATCTGGTTGGCCTGATGATAGGTTAGGTTCTTTTTCAGCCTACTTAGCGACTTCAAATACTCAGTGCATATTTACAATAGATTTCATATGAATATGAGTATCCTTTTCCACTTCAGAAGCTTTTCCTTCTAGTAGCCTTAGTCTTCTTCTTCTCATGAATAAGATGCCTCTGTTCTTCTCCATTATCTCAAATAATTCAGAATTAGAAGCATCAGGAAAATATTATGCAAATTTTTTCTCTCTGATCTCTTGTTCTCTCTCAATGGCAATGCACCATTTGTTATCTAAAGAATTGTACAAAGAATCTATTGTAACCAATCTAATCTCTAATGGTGACTGGTCATTAACACATAAATATTTGATGACTTCCTGATCTACTTCTTCTTTTTCATTATCATTAAAATCATCAAAATACTCCTTTAAATCATCAAGCACTTTTCTCTGAATATTCTTAATTTTCCTTTGACAATGTGTCGCTAGCTTATAAGAGGAAATATATATATTTATCGATGCTAAAGTGGCAGGAACATTACTGGTAGACTTTGCATTTTTTCTTGATTGCCTTTTTTTCTTTGGTTGAATTTCCGTCTCCGTGTCCTCTAATTCCAGTGAGCTGATTTTGGTTTTTCACTTCCTCTCAAAGACTTTGGCTGGAACAACCTCAGGTTTCTTTATAGCTGGTGACCGCTTGGTCACTTTTGGACTGGTAGAGGTAACCAGTGTAGATACTGATGGCACTGCTTTGTCCTTTTTCTGTTTTGCTTCTAAAACTAGTGTGACCCTCTCCAAGTAGGTATCGATTCTTTTTTTCTTCGCATCCAGTGGTGAGGCAAGTAGGGTAGAGGCATACCTGATCAATAGGTCATTCACCACTTCATAACCCATAGGTTCAACTACTTCCTTTCTCGATTCCACCACTTCCATTATGCATTCATCTACCTTTATTGTGAAGCAGATGTCATCCTTATATTCCTTCACAATATCATAAGATATCCTCATTGTCTGGTTCATTTTCTGCTTGAATTCATTAAAATACTTGTTCAGAACCTTAGGACATCTAGTTCCCACTACTTGTAGACTTTCTTTGATTTTCCTAGAAACTGGTAAGTCAACAGACCACTGCACATCACCTACTCTAGGGAAATAACCTTGAAAGTAGAAGAATAAACTGACTAAAATTTGTCTAAACCTGAACCTTAGAGAATTATCCTATTTGATAGAATTTAGGTTCAGTAGCAATTGCTTCTGTAGATAGGTACAGAGGTCAAATGAAGTGTCTTCCTTAATCATTTTGTAAGCGGCATTCACCGCAACAGTAGGGACAAAGTTCATTTTGTTGGCATAGAATATCCGGTAACCAATCACCATGCAAGCATATTTCACCAAATCATCTTTCAGGGTGTTGATGATCATCTCCCCTTGGTCACTCACTGAACCGGTGAGCTTAGTCATTTAAGTCTTGGTGACCTTTTGTAGAGCTTGTACGTCTCCAATGTTGCAGAAACTAGTGACACAATGAATTGCTTCTAGTGTGATGTCATGCATCCACTCAAGATACATCTTATCACCATGTACTCTGCTGAGGATGATGCGGATATGTTCTTCTGTGAATGCTTTCAGAAAGTATACTATATTATGCAATTTCATCTTCTCAAGGACACTGTACTCAAGTTTGATCTTCTTATCATCCCCACAGAATAGACTTAGCTGGGAATGAATCACTAGGGATCCTAGGTCTTCCAATTTATAGTCAATATACCCTGAAATATCTTCCTCAACAATAACTCTGGCAACTATTTGAGATAGGGCATTGTATTTTTCTTTCTTTTGAAGGAGTTCATTTGAATCTACAGGTGCACTAGAACTAGAGTGCGATGTAGAAGCCATGATAAGAAAGAAATTCGAGAAATACCATCACTATCAAAAATTTAGGGTTTGGAAATGTCTCCCACAATACACAACTTCTATTGCTCAATTACCACTTAGTTTTCTTCACTGATAGATTGAAAAAGATCTCTGGATTCCTTTGCAAGATTTTTGAATTAACTTTGAATCGCTAGATGAATCGCTCTTTGTCGCTCTACTCTTAAAAATTCTTCTCTCAAAAACTGATAAGTGATAATGATGATGAAAATCTCTTTTAAACAACTTCTCAGCTACCATAATAAATGCATTACCGCTAGGGCGCAAACCCTAATTTTGCCTTTTACCGCTTCAAATCTTCTGTCGATTGACAAATAACATATATCGGTTAAGGTCTTTACTGATATAAATCAAGGGTTCAAAATATTTCACCGATATGTTCCCCCTAAGCTTTTCTAGGCTCAATTTGCCGATTCAAAGACTTCAACACTAGGTGCAGAAATAGGTTCATCCTATGATCCTTCCTCTAATTTATTTTTCCAAGTTTTATTCATCTCCACTTGAATAGTTTTAGCATCAATCTTCCCTTGTGGAGTGATCCGTATATCATCCGATAGGTTCTTTCTCAATCTGCAAGTTGTAGCAATGTGTCCTGGTTTGGTACAATGATAGCATACCATTCCAGGTGTTCTCCATGGTCCATTATTCATACTTCCATTCTTCCTTTTGCATGTTGTAGTAGTGTGACCGCTACCACAACAAGTTGCTCCCCAACTAGTTGCTGCTTGATAACCACCTGACTGATGGTCATAGGTATTGTACTAGTTGGGATTCTGGTTCACAGAAGGTTCCAGGATAACTCCTTGAGTCCTTGGAGGATATCTTCTAGTGTTGTGCAAAACAAACCTACATTCAAATGCTCTATGCCCAAACTTGTTGCATGTATAATAGTTTACATTGAATATATTGGATCTAGGATTATTGTTTAGAAAATAAGTAAAATTTTTGTAGGCCTTGCTTCTACACACATTAGCAGTATGTCCTTGTTTGAGACAATTAAAGCAAACAGGTTTAAATTTTTACTTACCTTTATCCTTGGATGTTGGTTGCTTCTTTGATGCTTCAGCTTTTATTCCAGAGGTCTCACCTTCCTCACACCCAGAGAAACCAAGTCCAGTGGTATTCTTTACTAGTTTTGTCGATTCTAGCTTTTTCTCTAACTTAATAGTACTCTTATTGAATTTGGCAAGTATCTCCTTTGACTCAGTAAGTTCCTTGGAGATAGCAGTATTGGATTCCATCAAGGTTCCATTCTCAAAAATAGCCATGTTTAGTTCACCTTGCATTTCTTATTTTTCAACTTTACTCTCTTGGAGATGAGTAGTAGGGGTACTGATTTCTTGCTTCAGCTTGGAGATCTCATGATCTTTGTCTTTTACCAGATCTTCAATTTTCCTTCTGTTCTCAAGCTCTTGACACATTCTGATAGTTAGTCCTTCCAACTCTTTTCTCAGATTGGCTTTAGATTCATTCCGTTTCTCAACTTCTTCAACTAGGGCATCCATGTCAGCTTCATCAGAAGAGCTATTTTTAGTAAGTTCCATCAATTTCTCAGCATGCTCTCTTCTTTTGGCCAAAGAGGCTTTATACTTGACTTTGAGTTCATCATAGGCTCTCTCAGTCTGAGTGAGATGATGAGTAAGTTTCCTCACACTGTATTCCCCCATATCTCCTTCCAAGTGGTTATACTTATATAAAGGTTGGCTCTGATACCAATTGATGAATACTAAGAGGGGGGGGTGAATTAGTATACAAAAAATTACTGTAAACAAACTCTTCAATAGTTTAGTAGATAATATGTGCAATAGATTCACCAATAAACCAGTTAAGATAAATGCAAACCAAATAGAAAACAAAGAATTTACCCACAAGAGAACAATCACCATAACACAAGATATTTGATGTGGAAACCCAAATGGGAAAAACCATGGTGAGCTGAAACTCACAAGTAACTAGCTGTAGAATAGAAACCAGACCAGTTAAGGTTAGACCGGTTAAGGTCTTACAATGTTCTGCACCAGAACACATTCTGTTAGGAATCTAGATCTCTGTTAGGAGATAAGTCTTGTTAAAGACTACCTTGTTAAAGGATTTTAGATCCAGAGATGTGAACCACCTTGTTAGAGGATTTAAAAAGGCTTTGCTGGGCCTACCCGGTTAATGGTTTTTGACTTTTCGAAGATATTAGTAATCAACAAGTGAGTGATCTAGATACTAGCACAATATGCTTGGTTAGATCCTAGATAGCTCATTGTTAATGCATTTCGGCATTACTTCAGTCTTCAATATCTCCACACTCTATCTCTTCACACAGACTTAATCTTCTCTGCAAAGATCACACATAACCTTTTCTATCACAAATCTCATACATCATACATTCAAACCCTAGACATTATGTCCTTATAAAGGAAACTAATTTCATGTCGGTCTAATAGGATTAGACTACAAGTTCCTAGGTTCAGGGCATCTAGACACATTTGGTAACATGACATAAAATCATCGCCAAAGTATTGGTGGATGATAACTCATCACATATTATAGAAATACCAGTCGGTAACTCATCATAGAGTAATACCGGTTAATACAATATACCGATTACCGGTTTGACAAAAATGAAGACTAGTAGACTGAAGTGTTCCAATCAAAAGTTAACTACCGCTTGGGTCCTTCGTACTGCTTGTAATCCTCAAACCTCTTGAGGTCTCCATACCGCTTGAGCTCTTTAGTCAATCTATGACCCATAAAAATCTTCTACAAAATATTGATAGTCTAAAGACTATACATTCAATAATACACAACACCGGTTGGAACAATTATTGGTTGAGCATAACTCATACATCAAGAAAGTGTGTGTCCATCATCAAGAAAGTATGTATCCATCACAGACAATCAAAATATCATCAAAATGCCAACACAACAATGCACACTACTTGAACTGTATGTGGCATTGATGTTGTTAGATATAATAACTCCTAATAATTTATCTATACAAAGTCTAATCTACACTAGGTGACTTATCATCTTTACTTAGCTTGCATCCAGTCACCATCGGGGTACTTACCGGTTTGTTGTCCTCCATTTGAAACTTCTTCAATGTATCCTTGACATACTTGGTTTGGGAAATGAATATGCCCTTATTCTATTGTGATATTTGCAGACCGATAAAATATGATAACTCTCCAAGTAAGGACATCTCCACCTTAGATTGCATTTAATCAACAAACTCTTTACATAAGATATCCTTATTTCCTCCAAAGATGATGTCATCTACATATACAAAAACTATGATCTTGTGATCACCATCCACCTTAATATATATATTGCTATAAACATTTCCCTTTTTGAAAACTTTCTATTGGAGATATTTATCCAAGCTTGAATACCATGCTCTAGGTGCCTGTTTTAATCCACATAGTTTCTTCTTCAATCTGTAAACAAAATTCTCATCTTCATAAAGCTAAAAACCTTTAGGTTTCTCACTGTATACCTCTTCTTCAAGATTTCCATTCAAGAATGCAGATTTGACATCCATTTGATATACTTTGTATCCTTTATAGGTTGATAATACCAAGAACATCCTTATAGCTTCAAGCCTCACCATAAGAGAAAAAGTCTCTTCAACATCTATGCCCTCTACTTGAGCATACCCCTTGCATACTAATCTATCTTTATTCCTTATCATATTACCTTCTTCATTCATTTTAATTTTGTAAACCCATTTGGTACTGATAAAATTCTTGTCAGCTAGTCTAGGAACTAATTCCCAAGTCATTTTCTTCTCAATTTGATTTGAATTCTTCTTGCATAGCCTTCACCCACTTGTCACTTTTATTGGCCTCATCATATTTCTTGGGTTCCATCTCTGTCATAAGGTAGAAATTTACTTGTTCATTGTTCCTCACTCTCCTTCTTGTTTGCACACCATCACTCTTGTTGCCTATAATCTGATCCACAAGATGTTTTTAACGAACATACTTATTTGGATCCTTGCTTTGTGCCTCTTCCTTTTGTTCACTTTCACATTTTGCTTCCTCTTCCACATATGGTTCCTTAATCTGATTTACTATATTTTGCCTCCCTTTATGCATATTCTCATCAATCCTGACATTTATGTTCTCAACCACTCTCTTGATTATTTTATTAAAATATTTGTAGTCCTTGTTGTGAGTGGAGTAACCCAAGAAAATACCTTCATCAACTCTTGATTCAAAGCTACCTAATCCATCCTCATCTCTTTTGATGAAACATTTTCTACGAAACCCTTGAAGTACTTGACTAGGGGTTTCCTATCATACCAAAGTTCGTATGAAGTCAATATGTTGTTTACTCTTAGATAAAATCTATTTAATGCATATACAACAATATAGACTTCCTTCTTCTAGTATACATCTGGAAGATTTGTTTCATTTAACACAGTTCTTGCCATCTCCTTGACTATCCTATTTTTCCTTTCTAGAACACCATTTTGTTGTGGTGTCCTAGGAGAAGAATATTATCTTCTAATTCAATGTCTTTCAAAGTAGTCTTTAAATTAATTTAATGTGAATTCTCCTCCATAGTCTAATCTAAGACATTTCATCTTGTATCTACTTTCTTTTCCAACCATTTTTTTGAAAATTTTGAATCTTTCAAAATCTTGTGACTTATCTTGCAAGAAGGTGACCCATCTCACTCTTGAAAAATCATCTATGAGCAACATGGAATACTTTTCTCCATGTAATGTTCTTGTCCTTCTAGGACCATATAAATCAGTATGTACTAGCTCTACTGGCCTTGTAGTTGAATATTCTTTAGTCTTGAAGCCCACCTTAGTTTGCTTTCCTTTTTGACATTGATCACAAAAATTTCTTGCAAGCCTAATGATCTATGGAATGTGCCTCACATACCCTCTCTTTCTCAACTTAACAAGATTATCAAATTTTATATGACCAAGCCTTCTATGCCAAAGCCAACTCTCATCCACTTGTCCCATCATGCATTGGAACTCAAAGCATTCTTTTAAATTATAAAAATTTCAATCAGTTCTCTTTCCTTCTACAACTAGTTTGCCATTTCTCTCTTTTTCTGATTTCACATCCTTTTGAATCAAAAGTAAACTTGTATCCTTTGTCACACATTTGGCTTACACTTAGCAAATTGTTTTTTAGTCCTTCCACATTATATACATCATCAGTTTTTAATTTTCCATCTATGCAGAGAGTACCCTTGCCTTTTATTTTGATTGATGATGATAAATGCTAAGATGAGGGGGGTGAATTAGTATGCCAAAAATCTCTATCCTTAAACAGTTAATCAGTCTGGAGATAAATCGGTAAAACAGTTTAACAGATAGACCAATTATCACACATGCAAACCAAAATGCAAATAAATCATTCACCCACAAAAGCAATACAACCATAACACAAGATATTTGACGTGGAAACCCAAATGGGAAAAACCACAGTGAGATGGAACTCACAAGTCACTATCTGCAGAATAGAAACCAGACCGATTAAGGTCAGACTAGTTAAGGTCTTACAATGTTCTTCACCAGAATAGATCCTGTTGGGAATCTCAATCTCTGTTAGCAGATAAGTCCGATTAAAGACTACCTTGCTAGAGGATTTTAGATTCACAGAAGTGCACCACCTTGTTAAAGGATTTTACAAAAGGCTTTTGGGCCTACCCAATTAAGGGCTACAGACTTGTCAAAGATGTGATTAATCAACAAGTGTTTGATCTATCTAATAGCACAAACTGCTTGGTTAGATCTAGTATAGCTCACTGCTAATGCGTTCCAGCATTACTTCAGTCTTCTCTATCTCTCTCTCAGTAACAACTTGATCTTCTCAAATATGATCACTCTTACAACAAATCAACAACCACCTTAAACCCTAGCACAACATGAATCCTTTCAGCAATAGACAGAAACCCTAGACATGATGTCCTTTTAAAGAAATCTAATTTCATGTCGGTCCAATAGGATTACATTACAATTTCCTAGGTTCAATGAATCTAGACATACTCAATAACATGACATAAAAAGCACTATCAGTGTGTTGGCACCGTCAAAGAATCGATGGATTGGTAACTCATCACAAAATGTCAGTTTGTAACTCATCACAGAGTATTACCAGTTCATACAAAATACTAGTTGCCGGTTTGACTAAAATGAAGACTAGTAAGAATGTGTTATGCCGCTTTGCTCCCTCGTACCACTTGAGATGAAGTGCTTGGGGTTGACATGCCATTTGAGACTGGGAAACACATTCTGCAAAATCACCAATAGTCTAAAGACTAGAATACAACATACCGGTTGAGCTCTAGCTCATACATATAAAGGGGATCTCAATACAAGTGTGTGTCCATCAATGACAGTCACAACATAAACATCAAAAATGCCAACAATCTCCCACTTTGGCATTGATGGCAACACTTAGGAAAATAAAATTTTGACATCTAAGTGTTTTACAACAAAAACATGCCATTAACAAAATTGCTCCCCCTAAGCATATACACTATCCCTTAATCAACACAATGTATAACAATTTTGCATACAGAGCATAAACATTGAGATATCAAAGTATAAAGCATATGTGAAAACATATATCAAAATTTTAGAGCCAGATAATTCTCCCTATTCTTCTCCAAACTAGATAGAGTACTTCTCCCCCTTTGCCAACAATGACAAAGTACCGCTGAACAACGCTGTTTCCATTAAAATAATTAAAGTTTATGACAACAAGGAATAATATTTGTCAAAAGCCAATTTATAGTCCTGCAAAAATTGTTTCATGGATAGAGACCAGGACTCAAGTAGGGAGGTGGCCACTTCTTTCTCTGTTTGCATTTGGGATACATGTTCCTCCATGGCATCAATTGTGGTCATCTCCTACGTAACTGTCAAGGCATCCAGGTTCAGATAACACTTTTGAAGAAATTGCAGTCATGGAAGTAAAACTAGTTGTAGCTCCTACAAATCTCTGGACCGTGTAATGATCTCTTGCTCCATTTTGGCTGACTGGATCTGGAACCGGTGAATGGTTTGCCCATAAGTTCCAAAGGAATCATAAGGTGTCTTAAATGTGCTCAAGTAAGACTGTAAGTCCGTTTGAAGCTTTTGCTTCTAAGCTAGCACATCATCACAGAATAGATGGGGTTGATAGATTTTGCTTAGTAGCAAGTTTCCCTCATCCAAAGCGTCCCTTATATCCTTTTGATCTTTCAGAAGTTTAGACTGGAGCTCATTCAACTTTTTCACTAGAGCAATGTTAAGAGCCTTTTGATGCTCTTTCTTGACATTTACCTCAGCGGCTTCTTCTAGGCTCTACACCTAATCATCCACTATAGTACATAGTAGTTTGAGTTGTACTAGTGATGATTCAGTTTTAGGAAGATTGGTACTAGGGATCAAACCTGTAAGGGTGTCTACAACTGCTTGAATTATGTCTTGCTCCTTTTTCCTGCAAATGATTTCAAGGTGCTCTTGAGCAACCTTGATGCTCTGCATAAGCTTTGACTCACTTGCAGACTAGAGATCGATAGAACTAGAGATATTAGCTGGTTTGGCTTGACTCTCAGTTTCCTTCAGAGTCTCCTTCTGTATGCTCTTCATTGCTTCTGCTGCCTTGTCTTCTTCTTCCTTCTTCCTTTTCTCTGCTTCTTTCTTCTATTCTTGTTCCTTGTCTTCCTCTTCTTTCTTTTTCCTCTCTGCTTCCTTCCTCTTCTCCTCTTCTTTCTCTTCCTCTTCCTTCTTCTTCTTTTCTTCCTCTTCCTTCTTCTTCTTTTCTTCCTCTTCCTTCTTCTTCTTTCTTTTTCCTCTTATCTTCCTCTTTCCGCTTTTTCTCTTCTTCATCTGTTCTTTTCTCCTCTTCCTCTTTTCTCTTCTCTTCCACTTTCTTCTTTTTCTCATCTTCATCCCTCTTCTTCTTCTCTACCTGTTCCTTAGCCGCTTCCTATGTGTCCTTGGCTTGTTCACTGCCCTGTTCAACTTGTTTCCCTTGTTATGTTCCCTCATAAGGTATGTCTTGAGTGACATCTTCTACATCCAGGGCATTGAAATCAATAGTGTCGATTGGTTCTTCAACCAGGTTTCCTTCTTCATCAAAAATTTCATCTGATTTGGATATGACCAGTTCTTTTTTTGCTTGCAGGTTGACCATTCGTGCTTTGTGAGCTTGAATAGCATGATTCATATGCTGATGAGTGTCTTTTTCAACATCATGAACTCTTCCCTCCAATAGCCAGAGTCTTCTTCTCCTTGTGAAGAAGAGTCCTTTATTCTGGTCCAAAACATCAAATAATTCTGAGTTTGAGAGGTCAGGAAAGTATTGTGCAAAGACTTTCTCCCTAATCTCCTATTTTTTTTCTATGGCAATGCACCATTTATTATCTAATGACTTATATAATGAATTCGGTGTCTGAGATTTAATCTCTGATGGTGACCGATCATTTTTACACAAATAAAGAATAATTTCCTGTAGTACTTCATCTTTCTCCTCACTATTAAAATCGTCATAATAATCTACTAAATCATGCAGTAATTTTCTCCTAATATTCTTAATTGTCCTTTGAAAATGTGTCAAAGGTTTGTATGAGGAGATATCAATATTTACCGGTGCAGATGCTGCCGGTTCATTCTTCTTCATCCTCTTTGTCTGTCTAGCCTTCTTTGGCTTTTCTTCAGACTCAGTCTCTTCAGAGTCGAGTTCATTTGACTTAGTGTTCCTTTTTCTTTCAAAGACTTTTGCCAATGTCACTTCCAGTTTCTTCTTTATAGGTGATCGCTTGGTCACTCTTGGAGTTGCAGTAGTAGCCGGTGTCGATGCTGCAGGCACTGCCTTTGCTTTCTTTCCTGCTGGTTCTTTTCCTTTCTTAAGAGAGGGTTCCTCTACCAGTGCAATCCTCTCTAGATAGGTTCCGGTCCTCTTCACCTTAGGATCAAGAGGCGAGGCAATAAGGGTTGAGGCATACCCTTCCAGCATATCATACATCACCTCATATCCCATTGGCTCCACTTCTTCCATTCTAAGCTCAATAGCCTCCATTAAGCATTTGTCCACCTGGATGGTGAAACAGATGTCATCTTCATATTTCTTAACAATATCACCTAAGATCCTCACCCTTTGACTCATCTTCCTCCTAAACTCATCAAAATATTTGTTCAGTACATCAGGGTAACTAGTTCTGATAGCTTGAATGCTTTCCTTGATCTGTTTGGTTACTGGTTGGTCAGGGGACCACTGGACATCTCCTACTCTAGGATAGAAGCCTTGGAAATAGAAGAACAACCCAACCAATAGTTGTCTAAATTTGAATCTTAGTGCATTATCCTATTTAATCGACTTCAGGTTAGATAAGAGTTGCCTCTGCATACCAGTGCATAGGTCAAATGATGCATCCTCTTTAATCATCCAGTAAGCGGCATTTACTGCTGAAGCAGACACAAAATTAATCTTGCTGGCTGAGAATGTTCTGTAGCCTATCACCATGTAGGCATACTTCACCAGATAATCCTTGATAGGATTAACTATCATACCTCATGAGTCACTTGTTGAACTAGTGAGCTCGGTCATTTCTGTTTTACTTACCGTTCTTAGGGCTAGCACTTCCCCTATGTTGCAGAAACTAGTGACTACATGAATTGCTTAAGGCGTGATATCATGCATCCTCTCCAAGTATATCTAGTCACCATGGACTCTGCTCAAAATGATTCTAATATGATCCTCTGAAAAGTCTTCCAGAAATTATACTGCATTATGGAGTTTCTTCTTCTCTAGAATACTAAATTCTGGTTTGATTTTCTTGTCCTTGTCACAAAATAAACCTAACTAGGTGTGAATAGCTAAAGACCCTAGGTCTTCTATTTTGCAATCAATATAGTCTAAAATTCCCTCTTCTACTATGACTCCAACCGGAACTTGTGATAAGGCATTATATTTGGACTTCCTTTGAATGAAACTTTTCGACTCAATGGATGTGCTAGAATTGGTATGAGATGCGGAAGCCATTGTAAAGTATTTCAAGAACACAAAAAATACCTTTAAAACACAAATTTAGGGCTTCCTGATTCTGCTTCACTCCACTCTCCATCGGTTGCCAAATCACTGCTTTGTGTTCTCCATGACCGTTTGCAATCTGAATTTGAATCTCCTTCAAGACTTGTCAATTTCTTGAAATCTTAGCTCAAATCACCTTTTCTTCACTTTGCACTTTGAAAAACTTTACTTCGCTCAAAAATAGATAGAGAGAAATGATTTGAAATATGCTTTCATACATGTCTCTCACCTACTACCATTAATGCTCCTCTATTAGGGCATAAACCCTAATTTGCCTTTTTACCATATTCGGTCTTCTACCAAGCGATAGGTATCATACACCAATTAAGGTCTTTTACCGGTGTAAACTGGGGGTTCGAAAACATTTCGCCGTTTGCTCCCCCTAAGCCTTTTTGGAGCTTAGTTTGCTGGTTTTGATATTTCCACACTAGGCGCAGAAACCAGTTCCTCTTCCAACATTGTTGGTTTCTTCCTTCAGGTTTTGTTCATATCCGCTTGAACTATTTCAACATCAATTTCTCCTTTCTGAGTGATTGGTATATCATCAAATATACTCTTTCTACTTCTGTAGAATCTTGCAATGTGACCCAGTTTGTTGTAGTGATAGCAAACCAATCCAAGTGCTCTCCAAGGTCCATTGTTCATGTTTCCATTCTTCCTTTTGCATGTAGTAGCAATGTGACCATGACCATGACAAATCCAATAGTTTTCTCTCCATCCTGTTGCCGGTTGATAACCATTGTTACCTGACTGATAATTGTAAGCACTAAACCGGTTAGGGATCCGGTTCACAAAGGATTCTAGACCAGCTCCTTGGGTCCTCTGAGGATATCTTCTGGTATTGTTCATGATAGACCTGCATTCAGATGCTCTATGCCCAAACTTTTTGCATGCATAACAATGACCATTGAAATTATTGGATCTAGGTACATTGTTAATAAGGAAAATTATTGTATGCTTTGCTCCTACATAGATTTGTAGTGTGTCCTTCTTTAAGACAATTAAAGTAAACAGGTTTGAATTTTTGCTTACCTTTTCCTTTGAATGTCGGTTGCTTCTTTGATGCTTCATCATTTGTTCCTGAGGATTCTCCTTCCTCATGTCCATAGAAACCAAGTCCATTGGTATTCTTTACCAGTCTAGATGACTCAAGCTTTTGCTCTAGCTTAGCAGTACTTTTGCTAAACTTAGAAAGTATTTCCTTTGACTCAGAGAGTTCTTTGGAAATAGTAGTATTTGTCTCTATTAGACTTTCATTTTCAGAGATGGCTATGTTTAGTTCTCCTTGCATGTCTTCCTTTTCCATCCTGCTTGCATGGAGTTGAGCATTTAGGGTACTAATCTCTTGCTTCAACTTGGAGATCTCACGATCTCTGTCCTTTACCAGATCTTCAGCTTTCCTCCAGTTCTCAAGCTCTTGACTAAACCAGATAGTCAGTCCTTCCAACTCCTTTCTCAGATTGGAGTTTGAATCATTCAGCTTATTTACTTCTACAATCATGGCTTCCATATTTGCTTCATCTTCATAACTATTTTTAGATAGCTTCATCAGCTTCTTTGCATGTTCTCTCCTTTTTGCTTGAGATGCCTTGTATTTGACCATAAGATCATCATAGGCTTGCTCAGACTGAGTGACCCATTGAGTGAGTTCCCTCAAGGTGTATTCCCCCATATCTCTTTCCAAGTGGTTAAACTTATAGAAAGGTTGGATCTGATACCAATTGATAAACACTAAGAGGGGGGGATGAATTAGTATGCCAAAAATCTTTGTCCTTAAACACTTAATCAATCTGGACATAAACCAGTAAAATAGTTTAACAGATAGATCGATTATCACACATGCAAACCAAAATGCAAATAAAGCATTCACCCACAAAAGCAATACAACCATAACACAAGATATTTGATGTGGAAACCCAAATGGGAAAAACCACGGTGAGATGGAACTCACAAGTTACTATCTATAGAATAGAAACTAGACCGGTTAAGGTCATACAATGTTCTTCACCAGAACAGATCTTGTTAGGAATCTCAATCTCTGTTAGGACATAAGTTCGATTAAAGACTACCTTGCTAGATGATTTTAGATTCACAGAAGTGAACCACCTTGTTAGAGGATTTTACAAAAGGCTTTTGGGCCTACCCGGTTAAGGGCTACAAACTTGTCAAAGATGTGAGTAATCAATAAGTGTTTGATCTATCTAATAACACAAACTGCTTGGTTAGATCCAGTATAGCTCACTGCTAATGTGTTCCAGCATTACTTCAGTCTTCTCTATCTCTCTCTCAGTTACAACTTGATCTTCTCAGATAAGATCACTCTTACAACAACTCAACAACCACCTTAAACCCTAGCACAACATGAATCCTTTCAGCAATAGACTGAAACCCTAGACATGATGTCCTTTTAAAGGAATTTGATTTCATGTCGGTCCAATAGGATTACATTACAATTTCCTAGGTTAAATGAATGTAGACATACTCAATAACACAACACAAAAAGCATCGTCAGTGTGTCAACACCGTCAAACAATTGGTGGATTGGTAACTCATCACAAAATGTCAGTTGGTAACTCATCATAGAATATTACCGGTTCATACAAAATACTGGTTGCCGGTTTGACAAAAATGAAGACTGGTAAGAATGTGTTATGCCACTTTTCTCCCTCATACCACTTGAGATCTACGAACCCCTTGGGGTCAACATGCCATTTTAGACTGAGAAACACATTCTGCAAAATCACCAATAGTCTAAAGACTAGAATACAACATACCAGTTGAAGCAAATACTGGTTGAGCTCTAGCTCATACATATAAAGGGGATCTCAATACAAGTGTGTGTCCATCAATGACAATCACAACATAAACATAAAAAATGCCAAGAGATGAATTGTCTCCAGACCTCATTGAACCACAATTCTAATCTTCCAGCTTGATAAATTTATTCTTATGGCCGGTCATGTGATTGGAACAACCATTATCTACTACCAATAAGTTCTTCCTTTCAGCATGTCTGGGCGGTTTGTACAATCAAACTTGACTTAGCCTTGTCCTTTTCTTTCTATACCCAAACTTGTTTAGTTTCTTTCTTCTTGTTTGATGTTATTTTCTAAACTGAACTTGTTTCAAGCACCAAGGTTGACATTTTCTTCTTTTGTTTAGTTGCTCTAAGTTTACAATGCTTTTCTATATGTCCAAGATTTTGACAATGATAACTTTTGACATTCATATTGAATGATAAATTTGAGGGAATGTTATAAGACTAAAAATCATAGCTTCTACACTCATAAATTCTATGACTAATACCATTACAATGATAACAAATGATATTTGCATCTCTAAGAGCATTAAAAGGAATATTTCTTTCATAACTAGGAAGAGACCTACACATAAGCCTACACTAAGGAATTCAATGATACTAAGTATTACATTTGTAGCAGTATCCATGGAATTGAGGTACATACCAATTATTGTTGAATGTGTTTCTCATTGGTCTCCATGAAGCAGCATAACTTACTCTTCTTGAATTTTTCCTTGTGTCATTAACCTTTGTGAAGCCTTCATCATCCACATTTCCTTTTCCTTTAAGATCAGCATATTTGTTCTTTGTAGCAATAACATATGTCTTTGATCTATCAACAATAGTATTTAAGTCTTTCTTCTTCCTTGGAGCATTCTTGACTATGAAGGTTTATCTATTATCATTTTCACTTGAAGAGACAAATTGTGTTTCTTTGCTTGATGAGTCCTTACTTGTAGAACATTGACCAACATCAAATCCAACACACTTTATGTCTTTGGAGTGATTTTGTTTGTTCAACATTTTATCCAATGCATCAGTGTTGCCCTCATACTTCATTCTCACCTTGAGTTCATCTTTGCACTTTTCAAAGTCTTTTTTGAGATTCATAATTTCTTTCTCCATCTTTTGATACTCTTTCTCCTTTTTCTCTAAATCTGATTTAGTTACCTCATATATTCTCTTACCTTCATCCAATTGTGTCCTCAGATCTAAGATGTTTTTCTCAGACTCCTCAAGACATTTGTTTAATTTGTCTTGTTCTTGAGCAACAACATACTTAACTACTATGTACTCTTTCCTCACTTTCCAAAGTTCATCAAGTGCACTCACAAGTTCAACTTCAAAATCTACCTTAGTTTCAACTTCCTCTTCTTCATCATCAGAAACATGTTCATCATGCAAGTCCCCTTTTACCATAAAGAGATTGAATTTTTTTCATCTTCACTGCAGTACTCATTAGAGACACTTTCTTCATCTGTGGCATCATCCTCAAATGTGAAAAGACATTTCTTCCTTCTAAAATCCTTTCTCGTAGGTTTGTGGAATTTCTTCATCTTATCTTTGCCAAAAACCTTCATATTTTGCTTCTCATTTTCATCATTTTGTACATACAATCATTTGGAAGAAAAGTGTCATATTTTACAATAATTGAAACATTTTAAAGGGAGCTTACCTTTGTATTTGCTTGATCCTTTCTTGAGCTTCCTTACAAAATTTTCTATAGTAACATCAAAGTCATATTCTTCTTCATGAGCAGCTTCTTCTTTTCCTATCTTAGTTATATTGAATGGTGTCTCTTTCTTTGATGATTCACCACTAATTGTTCTCATGTCATAAGCTGAAAGGGATCCAAACAATTCATGTATTAAGAATGTCTTTTTCTTTAGCTTCTTCAATAGTAGAGACCTTTGTGTCATACTTTGTGGCTAATAAAATTAGAACTTTCTTAAGAATAACTTCATCTTTAACTTCCTATCCATGTCCTCTTATAGAACTTATAATCTCATCCACTCTTTGTAGATAGTCAACTATCTTCTCCTCATCCTTGATTTTCAGATTTTTGAACTGAGCTCTTAGATTTTGCAGTTTGGTATCTCCTTCATATATACTTTGTAGTTTAACCCATATTTCCTTTGTTGATGTGCAGTGCATGACTTTGACAAACTCTATATCAGATAGACCACTTAAGATGATATTCTTATCTTTGGCATTGTTCTCATATTGCCTTTTAGCATTAGGGTCAGTAGGAGGAACCTAAGGAACAATATAATCAATCTTCACTGACATCAAAACATCAAAGCCTAAAGAGGATAAGTAAGTTTCCATTCTTCGACTCCAAAAGGCATAGTTAGTGCAATCAAACATAAGTTCTTTTGAGGTCGATTCATTCCTAACCATTAAGTTCATAAGACAACATCTACCCAAGATGGAGAAAGCTTTTCTGGCAAGGGACCTAGGGCTTTGATACCAATTCAAGAACACACACAAGACACACCACATAACACAAGTATTTACGAGGAAAACCCAATGTGGGAAAAACCTCAGTGAGAATAGTTGTTGGAGTCTACTTCTCCAAACCAGCCTCACAAATAAATTTGATTACAATTTTTAGGGCACCATCCCAAGGAGCACCAACTCAAAGTTGCACCCACTCAGATGATTAAAAAGTGTAAATAACAAGATACTATTTATGCACTTGGTTACAATTGATGTATTGTACCACACTGATTAACTTTTTCTCAATCTTCTTCTCTCTAATCTTTGATCTCATTTTTTGTAACTATCTCTCTGACTTTTTCTCTTCTTCTACACTTAGACCATCACTGCTCTTAAACTCTCTCTTTTATACAACATTAACTTTTGCATCTTCAATAACTCCTTGATCCAACATAATTTCGCTATAATATCTCACAAATTTGACATCAATGTATTCATCATCTTAGTCAGTCGATAACCTGCATCTTTATAGAATTGGCATTCACCTTCATAAGGTTGATTGATCGTAGAACATCACAGATGCTTGAATCATTGTCATGCAACATGATTAGTTCAATTTCCTAGGCTACACACAGATCATCCATTCAATCGCTTCGCATCTCCTCCAGTTTGCAAAAAAGTTGCCAGACACATTAAATCATGCCAACCTGTGGTCTTCAAAGATTTTAGATCTGGGTCATTGATCTCCTAGATATGACCACAAAGACTTGGTCAAAATATGCCTTGATGGCGGTGTGCTAAACTGGAATTCATCATAGATTGCATAACATTGTGTGCTATGTGAATTTTATTATCTTAACAAACTTGGTTGACTACCACATAGATTACTGAGTCTATCAGGTTGCAATCATGGTGTCAAAATCGCATAGTCAGCGTTGATCAACCAAAATCCGTTCTAAAAGATATATAATCATCTATGATCAACTTGCCTCTTATTCATTTTGTACATGGCACGTCATCTCAATCAAACTCAATCTTCTGCCACGTAGACCATCGAGCTACACAAATCCATCGAAATCCATACTATGACTAACTTTCATGTTATCCGCATCCAAATATGTCTGTTATGTTGAACCATCATCTAAGGACCCTATTTACCCATGCAGGGTAAGCATCCTCAAGTTATTCCTTTAACTCTTTTTATCCCTCACAATCATTCATGAGGTCATCTTACCTGTGTGAGGTAAGGACCACTTTACTTCTTGCGGCATCACACTTAGTGTATCCATTTGATTCACATGGGATAAGGACTTTCTTTCTCTTCGTGGCATGCCTTCATTGTAGTTAGTCCACATGAGAACTTTAGCACCCTTCTAACCCATGTGGGATAAGCTTTTTTAATTCTCAAGAAGCTTCTCTTCATATTTGTTAGCCCACACTATACTTAGCAAGACCTTCTAACCCATGCAGGATAAGGTTTTCTTTGTTTCCTCTTGCATGATGCAGGATAAGGGGGGTCACCACTATAGTTTTACCCTGCATGACCATTTTCACTTCATCACACACGATGCAGGATAGTGTGTAAAACTATCTAATTTGCTTCAAAATTATCTCGCATGACCATCATTCTCCACACAAACACAACATAGGATAATGGGGAGTCTTTAGCTTCTTTTAAACTCTTATTCCACACAACTATTGCTTCGCATATTTCAATGTTGTGGGATAGTTGTGGATGAATTTTTCTGCAGTCAAGTGTTATCTCGCATTACCATCCAAGGCTCGACAAGAATGTTGTGGGGTATCACCTTAACAAGATAGTAATAGTCAATAACACAGTGCGATAACCTTCATAACCATCATGTTATGTGATTCTTTTTCTACATTCTTGAACTACGATAACCTTTGAGTTATTGATATCTTATGTCGCAAGACCAACACAACTAACTTGTCATGTTATTGACAAATGTAGTCATATATTCATCATGTTATTGGTATTTATATAACCCTCATGTTATTGACAACTCTAGTCACCTTCTATAGTTTCATAAAATGCGATAACCTGCATGTTATACAATTATAGCAATACTTTTTCTCATTTGAATCTGATTGCACAATACCTTAACCACTTTACTAACCTTTGTCATCTTCATCATAGCATGTTATATAACATGTCATGTTATCTGATGTTGTACAACACTTTTCCAAACCTTTGAATCTAATCTCTCCAACAAATCTTCTCAATTTGACATCAATGACAATCTAATGCAAAAATGATTGTATCAAGGAAATTGGTGTGAGGTGGCTAACTTTAGTAGAGTCAGATAGAGTTGAAGGTATTTTATTAAATCACTTGATTCGGAATAGCATGAGGTTCGAGGATATTAGTAATTTACTTTCAAAATATCTAAATGAATTTCTTAAGGAGAGTTTGTCTGAGCAATTCTTTGAGGTTGGAGTGTTTGAGAATAAAAGTGTTGATATGCAGAATCTATTAGGTGAATGTATTGACATGTAGAAGGATTTATAAGTGTTCATTGAGGAGATGAGAGTCTGTATCCATAGAGCTAGTATAGTCTATAGGTATTGTATCTCCAAGCCGACAACTGAAGTGAAGCACAAAGCCAAAATTGATGCTATTGAAGATGAATTGAGTTCTTTAGGCAAATATTTTGGTTTCTTGAGTGATAAGGATAGTGAGTAGAGGAAAAAGATGAATTCTTGTCAAGTTGAATGCTTATTATTGTAGAGGTGGAGAGAAGATTTCATGAATATGTTCTGGAAAGTGAAGGAGATTGTTGAAGCTAAGTTGGAGCACTTTTCAACATTGCTTGATAGTGCAGTTGAGTATGAGTAGAATCCATCTGCTTTTAATAGTTTCTTCTATGTTGTTGATCTGTTAGTAGAGTGCAGAAGTCTTTCAACTAGAATTAAATTGGCTATAAATTTTCCAGAATTTTTTTAGATTTGAAGGAAAAATTCAAGTTTATCTTTCCAAAGAAGAGTAGTTGAAGGTTGTATCTAATTTGTAATTCAGTTTTTGATATTTTTGAAGTTGTGTACATACTCTATGTTTCTTTCTTTTCTCTTTTTTTATCAAAGGCATCCTTTGTCACTGATGTCAAAAGGGGAGAAGAATTGAGGTTTTAGGATTTAAGGAGTTATATGAGTTAGAGGGAGATGAGTTATATGCAAATATGTTTTGGATATGTCTTGCCATCAATTACAAAGGGGGAGATTGTTAGACTTGTGTTAATATTTTTTTCATTGATGTCAAACTAGTTACCTAGTTTAGACTAGACAACATATGCAATTCATTTTTATCAATCTTGTTATTTGGTTTGGTCTAGCTATTGTATGCACTCAGTGTGTATAATTTTTGCCTCACTAGACCTACTACAAGATAGTTCTACATAGATCTTTCATTGGATCTATTGTAAGGTTTTGAATTATGATATGAGCTTAATCTTGGAACTGATCTTATGTATTTAGAGATGCAATCCTCTTCACTTCATTCATACTTGTTGCAATGAGCATTTTGAGAATAAGTCATCTTTGTATCTTTGTAGTGAGTAGTCTAGTAGTGAGCCATTTTTGT